>NC_142806.1:72410744-72533298 GCF_049724085.1 Artemia sp. Qi Xiang Cuo | reverse complement strand
GGTATTACAAAAACTGTGCAGAACTTCTTTGGAAAGAGCTTTGTTCACATCTATTGCAGACAAGATCCCCTTGGCTTGGAACGAAGACGAAGTTAGTGTTTTATTTAGCATGCTCGAAGGGAAGCCTCATAAAAATTTTTTAATCCAAATTTTACCAAACCTGAAGGAAACGGACTTCAAGGTGTGCTTGAATTGGACTGGAAATAAGGACTGGGCTGCTTGGTGGAGGCAAGCGAATAGGATTATAATGATCTTTACGTCAGTCTCAGAATTCGCGGATGAGCGATAGAATATTATCCCATTATCATTAACTTCTATAGAGTTATACAACCGCTTGTCCAGGGAACCAAGAAAAACAATCTCTGCCGTCAGGAACTGGTATTGTGCAAAAGATTGACAAGCCATTAACAGGCATACTTCTTGATCTCTGGTTGTTGTGATTGACCAGTAGAGTAAGCGTTGGCTAAGGCCCGATGGGAAGAAGGAGAGTTAAAGTTCTGATGCCTTTTCAACAGATGTATGTGCATCATCAAATAGTGAGACGGAATTTATTGGGCGCTATATCCTAGTAGACACTGAAGACGATACAAAAAAATACGGTTTCCTGCTTGCCCGCGTAGTTGAGCGGAACGATTTTGGCTATCGAGCTCGTTACCACAATACACCAGGTTTTTATGTTGATATTGAGGGCCCAGATGATCCATTTGTGAAGCTTCAGCCTGTTGATTTCGAACCTCCGCCACAAAGTAAGAAGAACAAAATTTGACCTCTTCAATGCCATAGCCATTATTTAGGCTGCTCTTCTGAAGAAATAAATTGTAATAATTATTTATTTTTTCAATCAAACTTTTTGGCTCATTCTGCTGGGGAAGTGACTTTTATCTTTAAATAAATATTGGACAAAAGAATTATTCTCTTACACTAATGCAACTAAAAAACTCTGTCAATTTACTGCATTCTGCAGAAGGATTAACCCGCTTAATAGTAGTTTAAATCATTACTTTCAATAATCATGTCAGCTTCAAAACTCTTAAGACCGTAATTTTGAGGATTGTGGATGACAAACCTTAAACAGGCTAAGTCCAGAATTCATAGCTAAAGTAGTTATTTTAGTTTGTAATGCATTTGACACGTTTTAAATTCCGTGCAGCATCTTATAGTACAACATGTGTGCCTTAAAAATAAGAATAGCTTACAACTTTGCCATAGCCTTGTGATTAGGTAGAAGAGAACTTCAAATAATTTTATATTTTGTGCTTTATTTTGCTATTAAAATTCCATTAAAATGGAATTTTTGTATTTTTATTTTGTAAAAATTCCCTTTGTTTAATATCCATATTTTCTGAAATCTACCATAAATTTCGTGAAGCATTTGATTCTAAGTTTTCTATAATATATAATCCTAGTATGGCCTAAAACTTTTGGTGTGATTTCATTAGTCTTCATGAAAAAGAAATAAGATAATGAATTTCGGTTGGGTACTTGTTTTTCATTTTATTTGTTGCTCTGCCAATCCATCTGAAAAGTAATGAAGGTATATGTACTACCCTTGATCTTTCTTGATAAGGAGTAGAGTCACTCTTTTACCAATTGTAAGCATTAGATTCTGCTATTTATAAAAATCTTAGAGGGTGTAAAATTATCATATTAATTATAATGTCTGTTAATAGTAAAAAGGGGTCATAAGTTTTAAAGAGATTAAATCCTTAATTCACTGCTAAAATAGCTTAAATCTGTGATATCTAATACAGTGTTTGTCAGTTTTTTTCTGCCTTGTACAGTTTCTCTGACATTCTATGGTTTAACTTTTGCACATTATAACCAAAAACTTTTTGATGCTTAATCCTGAGATTTACAAGTATTCATGAGCGAATAGACTCAGATATCGTATCGTGTGTTTCTAATTACTATTTCAGTAATAAAATGTAAATTTTGTATGTTTACTATGTAAGTGCACGAAATATATATAATCTTTTGGTCTAGTATTGAGCTTCTGGAAAAAATTGATTTTTGTGTTTCTCTAAATAGCTGATTCTAGTTTACTTTAACACTTTTTCTCAAATGTAATAGCGTTTTCTATACGTATTTGTTGTGGAAATCAGACTAAACGATAATTTATCTGGTTTGCCACATATATAAAATGCCTTAATGTAATTTAATTATGTCAGTTATTGGAGGTTTTCAGTCTTTTTTTTTGTGATATCAGTAGAGAAAATAGCTTTTTTTGTAATAATTCAGTTGAAGATGATCTCTCCGGACAGTTATTTCTGTGCTTACCTTGTTGCTGAGTAGAAGCTACGTGTTTTGTCTTATAGATAAGTAATTTAGTATACGTTTCCTTTATGTTACTTTCTATAAACCTATACTTTATTAATTCTATTGATAAAAATGTCACCAAATTCACGCGCTTTGAGTTTTTGTTAACAATTACTGATCTGTATATTTTGTCTGGCATTTCTTATAACACTTTATAGGCCATCAAATCTCAAGCATGAAAACATCTCACAATTTTTATTTTATGATATTTTTATCTAGAATTTGTGCAAAATTCCTTAGGTCTCAGCAAAGTCAAGATATTTAGTGTATGCTTAAACCTGTTCTTTTGAAAGTTCCATTTTAGGAAAATGTGCTTAAGATTAGTCTGTAAATCGAGTTATTTCTTTCAGTTTTAGTTGGGTATTCTTTAAAACGAAAAAGTAATTACGATCTATCGAGAAACTGTGATAAAATTGGAAAACAATTATTTTCGGTTTCATTAACAATTTTTAAGTGTTTTGAATTGCCAATTTGCATTTGGTGAGAACCAAGCCTAAGAGCTGAAAAATTAATTAGGGAATCTCTTAATCAGTTTTCATTCTTTTATAGCTGTATTTCATTACTCAAGAAAAATTGGTTACGCGATAGGTCTAAAATGTTTCACTTGTTGTCAGAGGTGTATACAGAATTAATGTTTGGGCGATACCAATAAAATTTTACTCCCCCAACGGTATTTTTGCTACCCCTACCCTATGAATAGGGGAATTTTAGACCTTATAGGGGCATTTGCCCTAAAAACCAGCCACTAGGTCTGCTGACACTCGCTGTTTTCTATTTTAATTCTTAAATGTTTTTCCTTTTTAAATTTTTTATGAAAGAATTTATAATCAAAAATTTTCATTGGAAATAAAAGATTTGTGGTTGTGATTAAACTTGGAAGAACCAAATCGAAGATTGGGCTAGGCTAACATGCAATAAGAATTTTTGTGAGTTTACTGCACTTGTGTGGTTCATTATGTTTCGACTTACGCCATATAATTAGGTCTCACTGTTATTCCAATCTCCTGATTTCTGCATATGTTTGAAGGCTGAAATAAATTATTTCTTTACTAACAGTGAAACTACATCTGAAAAATTAAATAGAATTCATTCTAACATGCCAATTTATAAATTCTAAGGATTATTGCATACGTTTGTTAATTTCAGTGACATTTCTTATCCCTGTAAGCACAAATTGATATTTTACCTTATTTGTGTAAGTCTTAGGTTAATTTTGTTTTTGAACAGCAATTTGAAATTTGGCTCATACTGACAATATTTTCGGCATTAAAGACTTGCTTCTGTACACTAGAGACAATGAAAATGATATGTTTGTTCTGGGCATCCTTAGTTGAACAGAAATTTGAAATTGTCCTCATCTTGACAATATTTTTTTCATTAATTACTTGCTTTTTTACACTTGTGTTGTTTTTGTTTTTATTTTTTTTCTTTATCATCTTTTTTTTGTTTATATTTGAGTTTTTTATTCATTTTTATCAAGTTTTTGTTGTCGGTTGTATATAAAAAAAATTGATGGTGCGGGCGGCGAACAAAAAAAGCATTTAAAAAAACATCAAAACCTTGTTTATCGTCTGAGTTTATTAGTTTTAAGAGTTGGACAATCTTTTTTTTTGTAGTGGGGGGAACCTCCCGCCCCCTGGACACAGCTTTGATAGCAGGAGACTAATTTTTTTTCTTAAAATAGTCTTAAAATAATTATTTAGCTAGGTATCAATCAGCATATATGAGTCTCTCGGACTAATATCAGAGGGCTGTTTAAGATGTCTTGTTCAGCAGTTGAAATTTTATCAACTATAGTTCACTGCATCTGCATACCATTTATATAGTCAGACTTCTCCCAGAAGTCGGCTAGTGTGGCTAATGTAAGTAAGTTAAGGAAAAGATATCAAAAATTGATACATATGACATTGAACTTTTAAGATAAAGCAATAAAACACCACCAAAAGGTTTTTCTCCATTTAAGTAGCAAGATATACAAACCACAATCAAGATCCTTTGATCTCATTTTGATTGACCATGGAGTTTCGAAATTTGCTCACAATAAAATTTTGTAAAATAATCAAATAAAACAATTTGTTCGTTCTGTTATGATATTCAACAAGAAATTTAAGAAAACAGGATCAATTAAATAGTGTTTAATAGCAGAGTTGCGAACTATCACGCTTTCCTAGATTTGGTTTGTACTTTGTACTAAATTTCTTTTTTTGCCAATTTCTAGCTAAAACAATGTCTTTTTTACACTTTTACAAAATGATGATAATAGAAAAGTTCTAAAGAAAAAATTGAAACACCATATTAAATTATTCAAACATAATTGCTCGTTGGTACTTTTCTGTGTAATGTGTACCAAATAAAATTGCCTTTCTGGTGTTTTCACTTGACAAGAAGAAGATTCAATTAGCAAGCAAAGAATAAAAATATTGGCTGCCTTAGATGTCAATGTAATTGTAAGAGCAATCATTGGTTTTGATAAGGTAAGATTGAGTATATTATTTGCCTGCAAGAACATTAATGCAAGAAGAACTACCAGAACACAACTTTTCCAGTGTTTATGTTTAACTCTCAGACTGATAAAATTTTATAAAAATGTTTTGCACAAGCCCAAAAACATACCCAAGAATTTATTAGATATGCAGTCTATACTGCTAAAACGACCAGAAAAAACAACAGAAAGAACAGAAAAAAGGTTTGTTGGCTGTGGGTGATCTAAAGGGTGAGGCTAATGGAGATCAAGGAACACATTCTGAACCAACTTCTTATGCTCTTTTCAGTGGTATAAATTAAATTCAAATACTTTGGGTGAAATCAAAATTATTTCATTTTGTGGATTATGTCTCCTTTTTCCTATTAAATAAAAAAAACAAGTTTTTTAAACTGAAAGTAAGGAGCGAAATTATAAATCAAAACAAACAGAAATTATTCCGTATATGAATGGGGCTGTCCTCTCCTCAACGCCTCGCTCTTTACGCTAAATTTTTTTATTGTTTTAAAACATAAAGTTGTGAGACAGAGTCAAACTTTAGCGTAAAGAGCGAGGCGTTGAGGAGGGGACAGCCCCTTTTATATATGGAATAATTTCTGTTCGTTTTAAGTTTTAATGTTGCTCCTTACTTTCAGTTTTAAAAACTTGTTTTTTTATATTTAATTTCTGATCGTTTTTTAGTTAATGTAGCTTTTATTTGCCTAAAAAATTTACTTTTCTTTTGCTAAATGGATGTCTTTACAAATTAACTTACATAACTACCTTCTATATTCGTGTATCTATCTTCTGGCAAAAAAATACAAAGTTGCAGATTTTTGCAGATATGAGCTTGAAACCTCTATAATAGGGTTTTCTCATACGCTGAGTCTGACGGTGTGATTTTCATTAAAATTCTTTCACTTGTAGGGGATGTTTCCCCCCTCTTTAAAAAATCAAGTAAATTTTCTCAGGCTCGTAGCCTTTGATGAGTAATACTAAACTTAATAAAATTTATATATTTACAATCAGCATTATAAACACATTCTTTTGATACATTTATTGACATCAAAATTCCGTTTTTAAAAGTTTCGATTACTATTGAGTCGTATTGCTTGTTTTTTTATTGTTTTTTTTTATTACGTATATGTTATTACGTATATGAGGGGGTTCTCAGCTTAGTCAATACCACGTTCTTTACGTTAAAAGTTTAAAAAAATTTTATTCACAAACCCCTGAATCACAAAGGCTGTTTAATTAGAATAGATAACTCTTTTGAAAGCACTAAAAAAAACTGTAGCGTAAAGAGCAAGGTATTGACTTGGGGGAGAACCCCCTCACATACGTTATAATTTCTGTTCATTTTAAGTTCTAATATTCCTTCTTACATTTCAGTTGAAAAAACTTGTTTTTTTTATTTAATTTCTGATCGTTTTATAAATAATGCTTGGAAATCTGGCGCCCCCTTCATAGAAATGTCCCTTACCCCAAAGAAAAATCCTCCACGGAAATATTCTCCAGAGTCACCTCCTCCTCTAGCCCCCCCTCCAGAAAAAATCCTTCCTGAAAATGGTTGTATACTTCCATAGTACCATTAACTACTGCGCGAATGTCCGGCACCCCCGTCCGGGCACTGTCCCGTCCCCCCTGCCCACGTCCGCCCGGAACAGAGCTGCCACCCGCACCCCTGACCCACCCTTCCCGCCCACTACCCGAAAAAAACCTCCTGAAAACTTCTGTATACTTCCGAATAACAAATACAATATGTTAACATTGGGTAAAGTTCATAACTTTTAGCCCTCCCTCTGGGTACTTCGGGGGATTAAGTCATCCTAAACAGTAGGGTTCTCTGATACGCTGAATATGATGGTGTGATTTTCATTAAGGTTCTATAACTTTTGGGGGTCTTTCCCCCTTTTTTTGAAAATCAGCCAAATTTTCTCAGGCGCGTAACTTTTGATGGGTAGCACTAAACTTAATGAAAAGTATATATTTTAAATCAGCATTGAAATCTGATTCTTTTGATATATCTATTGGTATCAAAAACCCGTTTTCAAGAGTTTCGGTTACCATTGAGCCGGGTCGCTCTTAACTTACAGTTCGTTACCACGAACTGTTTAATAGAGGATACAATCCTCTTCGGTCAAAAGTGTCCCTAGTAAATTCAAAACTATCCCATATTTGTCGTTTCTCTGTTTTTTTCCTAACAAAAAGAAACAAATTTCATATCTACATTCAAGAAATCCCTACGATAATCTTATTATGTCAAAAATGTATAATGACTCTAACAATGCAAAATAAGACATATTTGGCTACATCATTTAATTAATCGTGCTGAGTTTTCCCATGGGATTATGCATAACTCATTTTCGATTAAAATTGCATATGTTGCACTTTTAATTATCATATCAGAGTGGAACCTGTTCTTTGAATTCTTCACGAGCCACAGAGAAAATGACTTAGCTGGAGATTCTGGGGTAACAGGTGATGAAAGGGAGAGAAGAAATAAATTCTATTGAAAAAGACATTCTCTTGCACAGCCAAGGTTTAATTCTAGGTTGGCAGAAGGGAAAATAAACTTTTGTTTCCTTAAATTCTGTTGGCTCAGGTCCTTAACAATTAACTATAGAAGAAACCGAAGAATGCAAGCAGGAACAGTTCAGTCAAAAGATCTGCTGAAAGATATCTGAATATATCTAATAAATATGAGGCAATCAAGCCAGTAGCTCTGTAGCCCACAGAGTGAAGCACAAGGAAAAGGGCTAAATAGTTTTACTGAAAAGCCCGCCTGCTGTTAAATAGAAGAAGATTATTTCAAAATCGAAATATATTTTCTTGTGATTATTTACGCTTCTAATCAGCAGTTGTACCAAACCAATTCTGCTTAACTCATCCTCAGGGCTATACTGTGGTGTTTATCCTCCCCATTGTATAGTGCAGATGGTTTGATATATTTCTATTTTCCCTTGTTGTTTTGGTTTTATTTTGTGTTTAACGCTTTTTCCAATAGGCAATGATTAGAAGTCCTCCAAAAAAAAAAATTCCCCCCAGATCCCAAAACAAAGTCCAGTGAGTTTAATAGTGAAAGATACCCATCCTGGCTGGTCAAGCACGCTATCTCAAAGTTCAAATGATAGCTCCAATTCTGAGAATAGGACAATGATCAGTGTAGGGGCTCATGTCACTATAAATTATGATAATGAGTTTCAAGAGATCCTTTCTAGAAGCTCTAAAAAAGGAAAAAATCTCCCCAATCAAAAGCATGTCTCCTATCCCCGCCCAGGATCCTCCCTCCCCAGAACTGAGGAATTTACCTTAAAATTTATCCTAATACCCCTTTTAAAATAAAAAAGATTACTGCAATAATAGCTGCAATTTTAAAATTGCTAAAATCAATGTTCTCTCTTAATATTCACCGTGATGGATCTCTGCTAATAGCTGTCCAAGATCAGCAGACACAATAATTAATCTAAAATCCCTTCTGAATACCCCAATTAATGCACCTAAATGGATGCCAAAACAATCCCCAACAAAAATGGTAGTTTATAATGTTCCCCCAGAAATACCCATTCAGGAGTTAAAAGAAGGGCTCTCAGATAGGGCTGGCAACACAATCCCAGTTGAAGATGTTACCCAACTTGGTAAACCTAACTCTAATGGCCTAAAAACAAGTAGATGCTTCTTATTTACACTGAAAGAAAAAATTAATATCCCAGAAAAGTTATCCCTATTTTGGAAAATCAAACCGCACAGGGAATACAAACCAAAGCCTATCCAGTGTCAGAAGTGTCTCAAACTGGGACACACAACAAACAAATGCAATGAAATTCTCCTAGAGTGTAGTAATTGTAAAGCATTCCATCCTAAAGAGTTGACAACTTGCAACAACACTCAGCCTACATGTATCAATTGCAAAGGATCACAGGAATCAACAAATAAATCACTATGCCCTGCATATAAGAAAAGAGCACTAACACTCCAAATAGCAACAGAGAAGGCCATTCCATACCCATTTGCAGCAATGGAAGCAAATGCTTCCCAACAATACCACATAAAGCCCGTAATAAAACCAACAAAAAACCCCAAGTCAAACGCCACGAATGTATCAAGTACCCCGTATAAAACACCATCCTCTAAGCCTCCTAGCTCACATCCCTATCCGACGGACTTACCAAGTCCCCAAGCCTCCGTCCCCGGTGAGTTGAGGTCCGTCTGGCCCACCCCCCTTCTCAAGAAGAAACAAACCCGAAACACTACCAGGAATTAATCACTTAACTGAAAAACAGGATGCACAACCAAACATGCAATCCCCAAATATATGCTTATTCATTCTAAACTGTAATGCAGTTCAGGCCATGAACATACATCAACTACATAAAACAAAAATCAATGCAACATTGGCAAAAATCTACATCCCTGATAATATGCTCATTCAAGCAAAAAAAGATCTTGCTTTACTTTTAACAAAGCTGTACTTGCTATAGTTAGGTCTCACTGACGTCAGTACTACATACCTTGCTTTGTAAAGTGTTAAAATACTTTAAACACCACAAAATCTCATTATCAGCCAAGAGCCTAGCCAACTATACTTGCACAAAGAGCATAGAAATGGAAATCTACCCTCTCATAATTGAACATGAGTCAAAAGAGTCAAAAGATCTACTGAAAGATATCTGAAAATATCCAATAAATATGAGGCAGTCAATCCAGTAGCCCTGTAGCCAACAGAGCAAAGCAAAAGGAAAAGTGTTAAATATTACTACTGAAAAGCCTGTTTGCTGTTAAATAGAAGAAGAGGAACTTCTAATTAGAAGAAGACTTGACAACAGTTTAGTCAATAACAAATCTGACTTTATGTGAATATAAAGTCTAAACTATGATAATATATTTTAATTAGTATTACATTACTATCTTAAAAATAAAAAACATGGTGATTTATAAATTTATAGAATAATCGGTATTTTAAAAGTGGGGGGGAATTATAATACAGAACGAGTTACGTTAAGTAAAATAAGTAATATAGCTGTTGAGCATTTGAAGCTTAAGGCCCCGTATATACATAAAGTATCCCATGAATATGACCGGAAAATCCGATTAAGATAGCTGCCTTCCGTCAATATATTGAACTTCAGTGTTTTTGATCAAAATTATTCTTTCCGTGCAGTAGTCTTCATTCACTTCAAAGCATGTTAGTTGGCAACGCTGCAAAAAGATGATATCATTGTAGAAGAAATAGATTGGATAATTTACATAGGTTGGATAATTTACAGTTTCCTAGAAGACTTCTTACCCAACTAGGTAGATATTCTCTATGCCTAAGAGAATCAATTTATCTGGATAGTTGGATATAAACCACAAACTGATTAGAGAATCTTCTTATCTGCCTAGTTGGATATGTATCAGAAACACTAAGCAAAATTATTATAAAACTAGTTCGATATTCTATATTCAATTGAGAAACATTTTATTTGGATAGTTGGATATAATCCCCAAAATGCTGAGACATTCTTCTTATCTCCCTCGTTGGAGATATATCAGAGACAATCTAAGAAACGTTACAATCCAACTAGGTCGATATTATAGATTACTAAGATAAACAATTTATCTGGATAGTTGTATATTAACCCAAAACAGCTTAGAGAATCTTCTTATCTGCCTCGTTGGATATATATCAGAAATGCTGAGCTAAATTATATCCAACTAGGTAGATATTCTGTATATTACATAGACAGTCAAATATTCAGCTAGGTAGGTAAAGGTGTAAGAGTCTTATTCTGTCTAGCATGATATTTTATCTCGATACTAAGTGCAGTTGGATAATATTTTTACATTCTATAGAATATAATTTTTTTAAGAATATCCATTGGGCACCTTCCCAAAAATTAATAATTCAAACTGTTTAGTGTTTCTCAAATCAAATCACTGCTCAACAAGATTTAGTATTTTTCATATCAAATCACTGCTCAACATGATTTAGTATATTTCAGTTCAAATTGCAGCTCTCTGCAAAATTTAGCATTTTTCAAATTGAATTGCTGCCATGACGTTTCTGTGAAAAAAACAGGAAAATTGAAGAAACTTAAAGAAGATTAGAAGTAATTTTGAAAATAATTTACAACAGAAATGAGTGTTATATTTCAACTCAGGATGAAATACTGATGCTAGTGGTATGTTTTTTTTTTATTAAGCTGATTAGTCTGTTAATGTAAACTGGTAAAGTTCTATGAAATCATATTATTGAATTAGGAATAAAGTGAATACACCATTCGTTGCCTTTTTATGCTAATTACAAATATAATAATCATTTCTATCAGAAATGAATTTCAGCCCCCCCCCCTATATATTTTCCAATTCAGGGTTAGGTTGGGTATATATGGGGGGGGGGGGGGCTTAAAATAATTTCCAATAGAAATGATTATTATATTTGTAATAAGCATAAAAAAAGGCATCAAATGTTGTATACACTTTATTCCTAAATCAATAAAATGATTTTGTAGAACTTTACCTGTAAACCTTATTATTAAAGCAGAATATTTATTTTGCAAGGTTTCATTTTCATAACCTAACCCCTTTCCATGATAGCCAAAAGTTGTTATAAAGCAGAATTGTATCAATTTGTATATATACACTGTCAAATTAGCCATTTGGTGGTATCACGAAATTGTCTATAGGCCTAAAGTAAGTAACATAGGATCATTTTGAAGTAGGCTAGTCTAGCTTCTACAATCTATTCTTATGGATTGTGCAAGCACTAAAACAATACTTAAATAGATAATGAAAGCAAACTCACCGTAAGTATTGAGGTTCTGAAGAGTCGACATACGAAAATATTTGTCAAGTTCCGATTTGTATCTATAGCTTACAAAGAATTACAATATTCTGTGAACGTTGCTAGTGTTGAGATAAAAATAATATTGTTAGTAGATGGCAATATATTTCGATGTTCTTTTCATAGATTTCGTTAGACGGCATTATTTCAAAATATCTGCCTGATGTGTATGCAAGCATTTGGAGACTTAAAACCCTTATTAGCTAATATGCCTATTTAAGGGTCTGTAGAACATGTTGGTCAGTGTGTTTACTTTGAATTGCTGGTAGGAATTCGTTACCTATTAGCTTGTAGGCCTATTGTAAGCTTAATTCTTACATATTTTATTCTGAGTAGGTTTTGCCTAGGCTAATCCAACAGGCCCATATTAGGGTATAAGTTTTCTGATCTTTTGATTAAGTTGTTAGTTAGATTATCAGTAAAGATTAGGACCTGAGGCACATTTGAATGCAACCCCCCTAATATACAAATATAGGCTATAGCCAAATTAGGCCTATATATTTCCCATGTGTTTTCTGGTTTTTGATTTTCTCACAGTTGATTCAATTTATGGATATACAGAATTAAACAAGAGTGATGCTAATAGCTTAAAGTAAAGCCGTTTTTAAAAGACCCATAAACTGTTTATTTGGTAGGCTATAGATGTAGGCTATGAGCAGTCTACCACACAAGGAGACATTAAGAAAACGATTCTTTCTTCATAGGCTAATGTGCACAATAATCCTGTTCAATATATTTTGCAGCGTGAGAACCTTTATCTTCACTTATTTCCTTGTTTTTCTAAGAAATTCATGGATTTCTTAGAACCTATATATTAATAGTAAAATTTTTCACTTTAGGCCTTTTCATAAGTCAATAATATGAACTGCAAAAAATTTACCATTGTAATATTCCTTACTTACTTGCCATGCTTTGCTTGTATTTTGTGTATGTGTGCTGTTATGTATTGCTTGTGCTTTTGCTTATGCTTGCTGTTATGTATTACTCGTGCTTTGCTTATGCTTGTATTATTTCAGGTTTTGTGACCTGGGTTTTGAAGTATATGCTTGAAGAGACAAATCGTTACATGGTGTCAGAGTAGAAGATGGATACCTCCGTCCCATATTCTGAGCTGAACTGGGAATCGGACAATATAAAAGAGGCTTGGACTAGATTCAAAAGTCATGCTAATCTAATGTTTGATGAACCCCTGAGCGGAAAAAGTGAGAAAATCAAGTACGCATATCTGCTAATTTGGCTTGGTGAAAAAGGACGAGATGTGTTCAGCACTTGGACGCTAGCAGCTGATGAAAAAGACAAAATTTGTGTATACCTTGCCAAATTTGATGACTACTTTAATCCACAATCAAACCCCATATTCTCCCGATATACATTCCACAAACGTGACCAAAGGGAAGGCAAAACTATAGAACAATATGCAACTGAACTGAAAATCTTAGTGGGTGACTGCTCATATGGAGCTACAATCGTTGACAAAATGGTCCGTGATTGCCTCATCTTCGGAACATCATCCCAGAAGATTCATGAAAGACTACTGCAATCGGGATCCGAATTGACTCTCTCAGATGCTATCAAAGTAGCAAGAACCTACACAGAAACCCAGGTACAACTTAAGACAATGTCAGCAGAATCAACTAGTCATGGAAAACAAGAAGTCGATATCATCAAGAAGAATCAAAATAGACTGTGGAAAACCAATCGTGACCAAATTGAAAACCGTGAATGTTACTTCTGTGATGGAGACTATTCACAGAATCACCAGTGCCCTGCAAAAGGGAAGATCTGCAGTAACTGCAGAAAACCCAACCATTTTGCACGTGTCTGCCATGGTAGCAAAAAGACTGTTAACATAATCAGTTCTGAAGCTCAACAAACTGACGAACTGTTCATCAATCAACTAATGATAGATAAAGCTGATGCCCAGCCATGTGCTAAACTAAGAATTGCCAACCAGTTCAGTGTGAAATTCAAAATTGAAAAAGGGGCACAAGGTAACATCATTATCAGACAGACAGTGGAAAGACTAAATCCAAAACCTGCAATCCACCCTACAAACCACATTTGAACAAGCTTTTGTGGTCAGACTATTCCCGTCCTGGGGACATGTAAGATCGACTGTGCCTACAAATCAAATGATAGTCAACCCATAGAGTTTTTTGTAGTGCAGTCAGCCCCTACTCCTATCCTTGGCTTCAGTGCGAGTTGTAAGCTGAACCTGATAAAGCTGATACTTAGTCTTCAATCTGGACAGCTCAGCACCGATAAGATACTCACCGAATTTTCCGACCTATTTGAAGGAGTTGGGAAACTGGAAGGTGAATGTAAGATAATCCTCAAGGAAGATGCACAGCCATCCATTCAGCCTACAAGACAAATCCCCTTGAGTCTAAATTCAAGGATGGACTAAAACATATGGAGAACCTAGAAGTCATAGAGAAGGAGACTCATCCAACTGATTGGGTGAACTCAACTGTAGTTGTTGAGAAACCAGATGGAACCTTGAGAGTCTGTATAGATCCTCATGACCTCAACAAAGCCATAAAGAGACCCTACCATCCCATGCCAACTTTTGAGGAAGCTGTGCAAAAGCTTGTAGGCACTAAGTATTTCTCCAAGCTAGATGCCTGAACAGGATATTGGAACTTATGTCTTGATGACGAATCTTCCGAACTGACTACATTCTCAACTCCATATGGGCGATACATATTGAGATGTGTACCCTTTGGACTCAAAGTCTGCATAAGAAGAATTCCAATGCTACATGGAATATGCATTCAGCAGCCTCAAGAGATTCTCAGTAATTTAAGATGACATGGTCATCTCTGGTGTATCTGAAGAGGACCATAACAGAAATCTTGAAAAAGCCATTTTAAGAGCTAGAGAAAAGGGAGTCAAGCTTAATAAAGACAAGTGCATCATCAAATCAGCTTCAATACCTTACTTTGGACACATCATTTCCGAAAACGGAATCCATCCAGATCCCGAGAAAATCCGAGCAATAGAGAAAATGCCATCACCCAAATCCCAGGAAGAACTACAAACAACCCTTGGGATGTTAAACTACCTCTCACGCTATATCCCAAATTTGTCAAGCCTCAATGAACCTCTTAGGAGCTTAGCTAAGCAGAAGCAATGCAACTGGTCAAATGAACATGAAGCCACACTCACAAAAATTAAAGCATCAATCATAACAATAATTTCACTCTTTGATCCTACAAAAAGTCAGATATAGATCCAAGTTGATGCTTCCAAATCAGGACTCGGTGCTGTCCTGCTTCAAGAGAATAAAATTGTTTCATTTGCATCGAAATCGCTGAATGAAAAAGAGCAGAGATACTCGCAAATAGAAAAGAAGCTGTATGCCATTGTTTTTGGATGTCGCAATTTTCATCAGTATCTCTATGGGTGTCACTTCCAAGTCACCAGTGACCATAAGCCCCTGGAAACAATCCTCAATCGGCCGATCAATAAGTCGTCACCGAGACTTCAAAGAATGCTGTTACATCTACAACCCTACGATTTCAGCATAATATATTGACCAGGCACTGAAATACCCCAAGACCCTGTCCCAGCTCCACTTAGAAACTGAGAAAACATTGCATCACAGAGAAATTGAATACTATGTACACTCCGTTATGAAACTACTGCCAATCAGTCAAGAAAAGCTATCTGAGTTGAAACAAGAAACGCTCAGAGATCCACAGCTGAGGGTTCTGAGGAAAATGGTAGAAGAAGGTTGGCCCGAAAAAAGATCAATGGTTCCGTCATCCATAGCTGAATTCTGGACAGTTAAAAGTAATCTCAGTGTTGTTGATGACATCATCATGAAAGATGACCGTCTTGTCATCCCAGACAGCATGCAAATCGCTGTATTGCAAAGCATCCATGCTTCACATCTTGGTATTGAGAAGACAAAAAACAGAGACAGATCAGTCATTTTCTGGCCAAAGATGAGTCAGGCAATAGAAAATTTTGTCAAGAAGTGTGATGCGTGCTGCACTTATTCTACAGCAAATGCAAGAGAACCCTTGCTTCATCACGATATTCCCAGCTACCCTTGGGAGCATGTTGGAATTGATCTGTTTTACATATCCGGAAGATACTATCTGATCATAGTGGCTTATTACAGTCGATTTTTTTAATCATATGAGCTGGGAAAAAAAAAATAAACGAACCACAAAATACAGAAGCTAAAATCTCAAATCTCTAGATTCGGGATACCCTTGATGATTAAATCTGATAATTGCCCACAAATAACTTCAGAAACGTTCAAGGATTTCATGAGACAGTGGGGAATACGACACAACACCTCTAGCCCGAACCATCCTCAGTCCAACGGACTCGCTGAGAAAACAGTTGGTATTGCTAAGGCCATGATCATGAAAACAAAGAAATGGAAAACTGACCTCGAGCTAGCTCTCCTCGAGTACCGCAACACACCAGTCCATGGTCTAGCTTCCCCAGCCCAACTGCTAATGAGTAGAAACTTGAGATCCCTAGTGCCCTGCACCATTGAGCACTTATCTCCAAAAGTCGTACCTATGCAGGAATTCATGTCCGCAAGGAATAAAGAAAGGGAAAGACAGAGACGCTACTATGATCAACATACCAAAAGCCTTAATCCGCTGCAGATAGGCCAACAAGTTCGAGTACGGTCCAACGATCAAACCTGGCAACCTGCAACAGTCCTCCGAGAAGCAGATGCGCCACGATCGTATGTAGTACAGACGAAAGCAAACAGACAATACCGCCGGAATAGAAAACACTTGAAAGTCGTGACTACAGATGAGAAGAGTTCTGATTCAAACACTGGCAGCTCGTCAGTACACGATTCATGGCACCACTCTCCGGACTTACCCCAAACAGAGGACGTGCACTTTCGCCAAGCCAGCATGCCAGAATTGCCGGTCGCCGTGGGCCAGGAAAACACTGTGGTCTCCCTGCCTTCCGCGGCCGAAGTCGACAACAGTCTCAGAAGTTCTGTTACTACCAGGAGTGGTCGACAAGTCAAGCCACCGTCAAGAATAAACCTATGATTGACAAGCTCTTCCGAAAAGAAGGGAGATGTAATATTCCTTACTTACTTGCCATGCTTTGCTTGTATTTTGTGTATGTTTGCTGTTATGTATTGCTTGTGCTTTTGCTTATGCTTGCTGTTATGTATTGCTTGTGCTTTGCTTATGCTTGTATTATTTCAGGTTTTGTGACCTGGGTTTTTGAAGTATATGCTTGAAGGGACAAATCGTTACACCATATTAACAGAGTATATACCCCCCAACCTTGGGGTTTCCTGAGCCTCTTTTCATTAGGGAGGGGGGGGGGGTTGAACTTTGTGGATTTTACCAAATTGCTACCTGATTGCTGCTGAATTTTCAGCAGAAATAAGAAATTGTACAAATTTTGCCTTTTTCAAATCAAGTCCTTTTTCTTTTAAGTATTTTTCATGGTTTAGATGCCTTTTTTTTATCTTTCCCCGGGTTACAGAAGAATCCCCTCTGTTAAGATTTTCAAGTTTTTGAAAATGGGAAACAAATTCTCTGGTTCCACAAAACAAAACTGCTCCAGTTTTTCTTCCTTGGCCTGACTTAGGTAAGAAGTTCCTTGAAGTTCTTAGGTAAGAATTTTGTTACAGGAATCAAGTACTTCTTTGCTATTAATTTCATCCTGGACAGTCCTGAAGTAATCTTCAACAGCTTGCTTCAAGATGGAATTTTCATAAGTTTTGTAGTTTCATGTAGTTTCCAGTTGCTGGTGTCTTTTATATTCTCTTCTCCTTCACTTGTGAAGCTCTTCCATCTTTACTCTCTACAAAGCTTACATCTACACGTTCTGTGTCCATGTTGTTTTCCCATTTGACAGCTGCCATGTCAAATTCTGACTCAGAATCTTCTACAGGTGCAAGAATATATTTCCCTGGAACTGTTTTTTTTCTGCAAGTGCATGTTTCTGAGGTGCCAAATTTTTGTGCTTTGTTTTTTGCTTTTTATCAGGTTTCACTTCCTCTTCCCAGTTGCTATCATCTTTTGATTCTTTAGCATTAGTATGTGCTATAAACTGAAAATCCATTTTCAGTAACCTTTAACACAAGTTTTCTTTTACATACAAAGTGGGTCAATCTTTTTTAATCTTCACTGTGCTACATTCTTAACAACACTTATTTTCTGCTGAGAATAGGAAAATTGTGAAAAATGAGTTTCAGCACAAGGATTAGGATAATTTAGAAAGCAACCCAAGATTCAAACCCTTCCTAAATTTTGAAACCTTCTGGAATACTGCTCTTTCAAGTAAAATCATTTGGTATTTATTCAAACCTTTTTTGAACCTGTTGGCAACAGTTCAAAAAGGCAATAAAAAGTTCAAATTCTGTCATTTTGAACTGTCCAAAATTTTTTGAACAGGACCCTTTTCTCTAGAAGAGAACTAGTTACTGCTATTGGCCTGAAAATGTTAAATGCATCACTTTCTTTCATTAAAATTTCGATCTAAGCCTTCCACAGACTGCTAAAATTACGGACCTGAGAGCAAAAAAAATTCAAACCTTTTCTGGGCAATCAAGATTTTCTGCAATTCTAGCACCTGTTATGTGACCATTCACCCTCCCTTACATTGAGCACCAACCAATCAGGCGGATCCATAAAGAAAACTTCAAAAAGACAACAAATGTCTTAAATATGAGACTTCTTTCAAACTTACCTTTTTTCTCCAACATCACTGCGCTAAAGCATGTTTTCAGACACTTGGTCATAAATCTTTTCTTCTTTGAGGTTAACATTTTCTTGTAGCTGGAGACCACAAAACTGGTGGGTGTGTGCATTACCAGATGGTCCTCGATAGGAAAGGATGCGTTTTCGATTTTTAGTAAAGAAAAGTTAAAATTTTCAAACCTCCATCCACTTCTCTAGGGTTCGAATCATACCGGACGTTATTCTACTGTTGAGGTACAAACAGTAGTTTTCTTTATAATTTCTGATAGAAAATTGCTGTAAAGAATTGTTACTGCAGTGATTGTCAAAGCCTTATTTTATATAATAAAATTGTATAATATAATAAAATAAAATTTTCTATGTAAAATTTTATATAGTAAAATTGTGAAAATGCTAGATACGATTTTCCTTTGTTTTTCAATTATTTGGAGTTGCTAAGTGGTCTACTGTTAGTTCTGGCGTTTAAAATCTTTGTATTTGGTTTGTTAATATATTATTATATTTTTATAGGGGAATACTTGCTGTCTCAAGAGATAGAAAGGCTCGTATGCAAGCAATAGCAGAGGAAATTTCATCTGGAAAATATGATCTTGTTCTTCTTCAAGAAGTATGGGTAAAGAAGGACTTTGAAAGTATTCGAGTTGTTGCCAGTTCAGTTTTACCATACAGTCTATATTTCCATAGGTAAGTCAATTGTCATTCACTCTTTTCTCTATGATAAAAGTTATGTTTTTTAAAGGAGTAAAGTTAACTAATTATTTATCTTATGCTCACTGCTATTACAGCTGCACAATGAATCTGTGACTGAATAGATTATAACATATAGTTGCCTGATTGCTGTGCTAATTTTTACAAGGACGTAATAAATAAAAAATACAACAATACAGAATGTGGGTTAGAATTATTGTGACAAATCAAAAAAGGGACCATTCCCTCAGGAGGAAGTGGTCCTTCAGATCAAATCTAGTGCAAAAGATTTCCAACCTTAAGTGTCTATATGACACTTTTTGAGTTGCTAGAAACAAGGTTTTATAATACCTGTCCCAAAAAAATGTACCAGTCTGACTTTCTCCAACATACGCCTCATTACACTCACTTCGGTTTTCTCCAAATCTTATGAAGGTTTCCTCTGTGACTGGCTTAAAGTTAAAATTTGTCCTCGTATTGATATCTTGACTGTTTGGTAATTTAAAGAAAACTTCCACTACCCATTACCTTGTGGACTTAATACATACCATTGCAAGTAACCTTGAGAAACCAAATGTTTTGGCTAAACCTTGTCTTAGTTGATTTCTAAAAAGCTTTTGACCTGGTTGACCACGCTACCCTAATTCGTTCACTACTGGTTAACTTTGAACTTGATCCACTGTTAGTAAATATTGTTTCTTTCAAATAGATCTCAAGTTGTAAAATACAAAAATACTTTCTCTAACCCCCTCCCTATTTACTGTGGAATTTCTCAAGGAACCTTATTGGGACCACTTTTATTTCTTCTTATGATTAACGATATTGGTAAGGAAATCCCCCCAATGTGGAAATACGTAGATGACCAGTTGATCCTTGAAGCATGTCACAGGAACATTAAAAATGACCCTCTCGAAATCCTAACCCATGTTTTAGATGAAGCTAAGAATCTAAATATGAAAGTAAATTCCACTAAATCAAATACAATGACGATGCATTTCTTGAAATCCATTCCCGTTTTCCTTGACCCTATCCCACCCGAAATGCTTGTAAAACATGTTAACCTCCTTGGTGTCGCAATTTCAAATAATCTTAAGTGGGACATGCATGTTTCAAATATTGTTAAACAAGCAAATGTTTCATTATCTATGTTAAATTTTTTAAACAAATTTAATTGCCCTAACATGCTTCCCCTCTGTGTTTATTTTTTATTTATCAGGCCGCTATTGGAATATGCCTGTCCGGTCTGGCATTCACAAAATCCATGTGAGCTCAGCGACAAAGTTGAGTCAGTCCAAAAGCGTTCACTCAGGATCATCTACAAAGAGAGCAAAATTGTATACTCCTTTCTCCTTAAATCCGCATCCATTACCACGTTGAAAGAAAGGAGAGAACAAGTTTGTTTGCGTTTTGCTAAATCTGCAATTTCTAATCCTCCAACTGAGGACTTTTTTCCTGATTTTCACGACCCCATTAGACCCCAACTCCCCCGCTTAGCTTCTTTGGCAATTCCAACATATTCTCCGATTCATACCGTTACTGAGATGTTCTGGCAAAGTTTTATCCCCTTTATTCTGGAGCGTCTTAATAATTCCTGATCTATGTCATGCACCAAAATTAACTCCTCCATCCCTTATTTTATTTGTTGGTATATGGCCACAGTAATCATGCGTCATTTTTTTCTTTGGTCACTTTTATTTTTCCCATTTGTGACATTTATTTATCTTGTATTTCATGTTTGATCTTGTCTTTGGCAAAATCCTTTCTATAATTCTTTTTGATAGTTAATTTGACTTGATTTTAAGTGATTTTTTTTTTTTTTTTTTACGGTATTTGACTTTGAATACGAATTCTACAATGTTTTTCTTCTAGCCTGTGATTCTGTATTATCCCCAACTGTTTCTCTTTCTGTTTTTGCCATTAATTGCATAAAGTTCCTTTTGTTCTTGGATTTTTTTTTTCATTTTCTTTTGCGTTAAATTTTTATTGACCATTTTTATGCTTGATTTGTGTTTCTTTTACTTTTGTCTTGCTGTATCATTTGTTTCTTTGTTTGCTTACCCTTTTTGGACATATGGAGCGAATTCGGCTCTATTAGAGCTTGTGATAGCCTTTTGAAAATAAATATTATCTTATATGAGCATAGCTAAGCTTATTTAAATTAGTAGGTATAAAAAAGATATTTCACTTTGTTGTCCCATAATTTCCAGGACAGAAAATCAGAAAAAAAATGTAGCCTAGAAATGTAATTTTCCAGCATTTTCATAACAAAACATTTCATTTTCTTTTTTATTGTGATGTTTTAGAAAATTTATTATTGACTTATTTTCTAGCGGTGTTATTGGATCTGGCCTTTGTGTTCTATCAAAGTTCAAAATTATTGATTCATTTTACCATCAATGGGTTGTGAATGGTTATTTTCACAAAATTCACCATGGTGACTGGTTTGGAGGAAAGGGCGTTGGCTATTGTAAAGTTGTGACTGATGAAGGAATCAAAATCAATGTTTATACTGCTCATGTAAGTTTCTATATTTTTGACATAGTTTTCACGTGAGATTAACTGGCAAAAGAACTACTGATTCTGACTACAGCAATATTGATGTTCTGATTTTTATAATAAATTAATTAAAAAAAATTCCACAAAATAAGTTTAAAAAAAAGCCAAAAACTCTATTAAACCAAAAATGAACAAAAAAAAGAATCAAATAATCTACCAAGCATACAACTGCCACAAATCAGTATCAATATATAAATGAAACACAAAACAAACAGAAATTAAAATAAATAACAGAGTCAAACTCGAAACGAGCAGAAATTAATATGAGCAGGGTTCTAAACCCCTATGCTTTCTAAAAGCCAGAATATAATTTGTACTTTACTGAAAAAAATTCAAGTGAATTCACTTTTAAAAAATGTGCATTGTCAGTTTAATATACATTTGCTGATATTTTTTCCTGAAAATATTAATTAATTTTTGATTTCGTAAAGTTATAAAAGTGAAAACATTTAAGAGGATTTTTTTAGTAAAGTGCAGATTATGTTCTGGCTTTTAGAAAGTATAGGGGTTTAGAACCCTACTCATATTGATTTCTACTCGTTTTAAGTTTGACTCTGTTCTTTATTTTAATTTCTGTTTGTTTTGCGTTTCATTTATAGATTGATGCTGATTGTTGTAGTTGTATACTTGGTCTTCTTCTTCTATTTAACAGCAGGCGGGCTTTTCAGTAAAACTATTTAGCCCTTTTCCTTTTGCTTCACTCTGTGGGCTACAGAGCTACTGGCTTGATTGCCTCATATTTATTAGATATATTCAGATATCTTTCAGCAGATCTTTAGACTCTAGGAGTTCAAATATAAGAAGATAGATGTCGATTTCTATGCTCTGTGTGCAGGTATAGTTGGCTAGGCTCTTGGCTGATAGTGGGATTTTGTGGTGTTTGAAGGATTTTAACAGTTTGCAAAGCAAGGTATGTTGTGCAGACGTCAGCATATTACATTCAAATAGGCAATGGTCAATTGTTTCATTATTCATATTACAATGCCTGAAAAGAGGGGACAGGGGAATTGAACCACTTGAATTAGAAAGCTTATATGAGAATGCAAGGAAATTTAGTCCATTTGTTCCAGAACGAATTCTATGATAAATTTTAGAAAGATACTTATTGGGAAAGGGGGAAAGGATAGGATTAATCTTATTAAAATTAATATCTGATAGCCTCCATCGGTAAATATCTCTAATTGGGATTGGTCTCCCACTTGGCTGGTCAATATTTATAGCATTTTTTGCTATTTCATCAACCTGATGATTACCACTTATGCCAGAGTGGCTAGGAATGTACTGAAAGTAAGTTTTTATGCCACTTGAAGCAAGATTATCAATAATACTGAGACAATGATAAGTGTCAATGTCCAACTTATATTGAGGAGCTGAGGCCAGCAACTCAAGGCTTGATAAAGAGTCGGAATAGATGATAATATTATTCGAATTTTCAATCAAAGATTGGTTTTGCTTAAGGTGTTCTAATGCCATGATTATGGCATTTAACTCAGCAGACATTATAGATAAATTATTAAATAATCTCGCCCATTGCAATTTTCAGGTGAGGAAGGAAATCACCACTTGCAACCTTCTCATTCATTTTTGACCCATCAACAAATATTTGGAAGTGGTTTTTATAGGTAATTGTATTAAGTTCTGCAAACTTGGTCGATTATTTGATTCTTTTTTTGTTCTTCTTCTTCTATTTCACAGCAGGCGGGCTTTTCAGTTGATACTATTTAGCCCTTTTTCTTTTCCTTCACTCTGTGGGCTACAGAGCTACTGGCTTGGTTGTCTCTTATTTATTAGATATTCTCAGATATCTTTCAGTAGATCTTTCGACTCAAGGAGATAGATATAAGATGATAGATATCGATTTTTGTGCTCGGTGTACAGGAATAGTCGGCTAGGCTCTTGGCTGATAATGAGATTTTGTGGTGTTTGAAGCACTTTAACAGTCTACAATGCAAAGTATACTGTGCAGACGTCAGCATATTACATTCAAATAGGCAGAGGTCAATTGTTTCATTATTCATAATACAATACCTGCAAAGAGGGGACAGGGGAACTGAGCCACTTGAATTAGGAAATTGATACGAGACTGCAAGAAAGTTTAGTCCATTTGTTCCAGAACGAATTCTATGATAAATTTTAGAAAAATACTTATTGGGAAAGGGGGAAAGGGCTTGATAAAGAGTCAGAATAAACTATAATATTATTTGAATTAGCAATCAAGTTTATTTTCCATAAAGTGTTCTAATGCCATGATTATGGCATTTAACTCTCCAGACATTATAGATACATTATTATACAATCTCTCATCCATTGCAATTTTCAGGTGAGGAAGGAAGGCACCATTTGCTACCTTCTCATTCATTTTGGACCCATCAACAAAGATTTGGAAATGTTTTTTATAAGTAATTGTATTAAGTTCAGCAAATTTTTTCTGGACAAAAGCGATGGGGATTTGTTCATTTTTGGTTTAATTGAGTTCTTTACTATTTTGTGGAAAGTTTTTTTTAATCAATTTTTGTTCGTTTTATATTGACATAGTCTTTTCAAGGAAAAAGACTGAGCCTCTTCTAAAGATAAACTACCATCCCTTCCATAAAAACCTTTAATACCCTGGGCTTATTTTTTTCAACCCAAAAGCCTTGTTATATGATATATAGACTATTATGAATAGAATGGCTATCTCAAAATTTCTAATTAGATGCATTTCGGGACAATACGACGTCTGTGTGCTGGGGCAGAGGGATGTAGCTGCCCTCCGATCACTTTGACTCTTAAAAAGAGCACTAGAGTGTCTGATTACCAATACAATGAACCCCCTCCGAATTTTATATGACCATGCTTTCTATAAAAACCTTATATGCCCACAGGGCATAACTTACAACCCTTGCCCTGAGGGCTGAGGGGATTTGTTATCCTCAAAGACATAATTTCCAGACCTTTAAAATACGTTAAACAAATGGCTATCTCAAAATTTTGATTGGAAGTGTTTGGGGAACTGAGCGGCGTGAGGGGGGGGGGCATTTGCCGTCTCCTCCCTTTTGACTAATAAAAAAGGCACTAGTCCTCTCAATTTCCTATCGAATGAACCCTTTTTGAAGCTTCTGCAACAAAAGTTTCTATTAAAACCTTATATACCCCAGGGGCATAAGTTACGACCCTTGTCCTGAGGGCTGTGGGGGGAGAGTTTTCATCCTCAAAGATATAATTACCAGACCTTTCAACTACGTTGAACAAAATGGCCATATCAGGATGTTAATCGGAAATGTTTGTAAAATGATGGGCGGGGGGGGGGATAATTCTCCCTCCGATTACTTTTGACTATTAGAAATGGCAATAGTCCTCTTAATTTCCAATCGAATGACCCTTTTTTGAATTTTTTACGACGACGTTTTCTATAAAAACATCATATGCTCCCAGGGCATAACATACAACCTTAGACCTGCGGGCCGTGGGGGGTGGAGGTTGTCATACTCAAAGACATAATTTCAGACCCTTTAACTACTTTCAACAAAATAGCAATATCAAAATGTTGATGGGAAGTGTTTTTAGAAAATACTGGGCGTGGGGGGGGGGGGGGCATTCGCCCTCTGATCACTTTCGATTATTAATAAGGGCACTAGCCCTCTTAATTCTCAATTGAATAATCCCTTTTTGAAGTTTCTATGACAACGTTTTCTGTAAAAAACCTTATATGCCCCCAGGGTATAACTTACAACCTTGCCCTGGGGGGTTTGTCATCCTCAAAGACATCATTTCTGGGCCTTTCAACTACGTTGAACAAAATGGCTATCTCAAAATTTTGATTGAATGTGTTTCGGGAAAATGGTGGGCACGAGGGGGGGGGGATTAGTTGTCCACCAATCACTTTCAACTATTAATAAGGGCACTAGTCCTTTCAATTTCCAATCGAATGAGTCTTTTTTGAAGTTTCTTCAAAAACTACGACAAAACAAAAAACTACGTTTTTTGAACTACGACAATACTTTCTATAAAAACCTTATATGTCTCCAGGCCATAACTTTCAACCCTTGCCCTGAGGGGTGTGGGGGGGGGGGTGTCACCCTCAAAGAACTAATTTCGAGAACTTTAAACTACGTTGAACAAAAAGTCTATTTCAAAATTTGTATTGGATGTGTTTGGGGAAATGGTGGGCGTGATAGGGGGGTTAGTTGCCCTTCAATCATTTTTGAATATTTAAAAGGGCACTAGCCCTTTCAGTTTCCAATCAAATGAGCCCTTTTTGAAGTTTGTACAACAGCGCTTTCTATAAAAGCCTTATATGCCCCCAGGGTATAACTTACAACCCTTACTCTGAGGGCCGTGGGAGGGGGTTCATCTTAAAAGACCTAATTTCCAGAATTTTCAGCTATATTAAAAAAATGGCTATCTCAAAATTTTGATTGGATATGTTTGGGGAAATCGTGAGCGCAAGAGGGGGGTTTGTTGCCCTCCAATCACTTTTTACTGTTAAAAACGGCACTAGGCCTTTCAATTTTCAATTGAATTCCTCAAAGACCTAATTTCCAGAACTTTCAACTACGCTGAACAAAATGGCTATCTCAAAATTTTGATTGGATGTGTTTGGGGAAATGGTAGGCATGAGAGGTTAGTTGCCCTCCCATCACTTTCGAGTTTTAAAAAGGAAACTAGCCCTTTCAATTTCCAATTGAATGAACCCTTTTTGAAGTTTCCACGACAACCCTATCTATAAAAAACTTATGTACCCCCAGGGTATAACTTACAACTCTTACCCTGAGGGGTGTGGGGGTTTGTCATCCTCAAAGACGTAATTTTTAGATCTTTCAACTATGTTGAACAAAATGGCTATCTCAAAATTTGTATTGGATGTGTTTGAGGAAATGGTGGGCGTGAGAGGGGGGTCAGTTGCTCTCCAATCACTTTCGACTATTAAAAAGGGTACTAGCCTTTCAATTTTCAATCAAATGACCTCTTTTTGAAGTTTCTACGACAACGCTTTCTAATAAAAAAAAAACTTATATGCCGCAAGGGCATAATTTACAACCCTTGCTCTTGGGCTCTAAGGGGTTATAATCCTCAAAGACCTAATTTCCTTAACTTTCAACAACGTTGAACAAAATGGATATCTCAAATTTTGATTGCTTGTTTTTGGGGAAATGGCGGGCGTGAGAGAGTGGTTAGTTGCCCTCCAATCACTGTCGACTGTTAAAAAAGGGCCCAAGCCCTTTCAGTTTCCAATTGAATGAGCCCTTTTTAAAGTTTCTACAACAACACTTTCTATAAAAACCTTATATGCCCCCAGGGCATAACACCCTTGCCCTGAGGGGTTTGGAGGGGGGTCGTCATTCTCAAAGACACAATTTCCAGAACTTTCAACTTCATTGAAAAAAATGGCTATCTTTGGGGAAATGGTGGGCGTGAGAATTTAGTTACCCTCCAATCACTTTCTACTAATAAAAAGGGAACTAGCCCTTTCAATGTCCAGTCGAATGAGCCCTTTTTGAAGTTTCTACGACAACTTTTTGATACGAAGGGGTCTGGTCTAAAAGAAAGAAAGAAACCAAAAATAATACATTGTGCCAGCATCGTTCTTTGCTTAGGCAGCGCTATTGCGCTGCTTGTGAAACATAAAGAAAGAAAAAAAAAACATTCTTCAACAAATAGAAAAAGGAAAAAAACTTAAGTTACTCACATCTTGGGGAGTCCGACTGTTGTTTAATAAAAGAATTATAAAGTTAATAAAACTATCCACTGAGTTAATAAAAAGTCCTCCTCACATGACTTTGTTGACTCTGCAGCAGTCAGAAAGAAGTCTAACTTCATTTAACATGTCTAAAAGAAAGAAAGAAACCAAAAATAATACATTGTGCCAGCATCGTTCTTTGCTTGGGCAGCGCTATTGCGCTGCTTATGAAACATAAAGAAAGAAAGAAAAAAACATTCTTCAACAAATGGAAAAAGGAAAAAATCTTAAGTTACTCACATCTAGGGAAGTCCGACTGTTGTTTAATAAAAGAATTATAAAGTTTTAGTAAAGTTAATAAAACTATCCACTGAGTTAATAAAAAGTCCTCCTCACATGACTTTGTTGACTCTGCAGCAGTCAGAAAGAAGTCTAACTTCATTTAACATGTCTAAAAGAAAGAAAGAATTCAAAAATAATACATTGTGCCAGCATCGTTCTTTGCTTGGGCAGCGCTATTGCGCTGCTTATGAAACATAAAGAAAGAAAGAAAAAAACATTCTTCAACAAATGGAAAAAGGAAAAAATCTTAAGTTACTCACATCTAGGGAAGTCCGACTGTTGTTTAATAAAAGAATTATAAAGTTTTAGTAAAGTTAATAAAACTATCCACTGAGTTAATAAAAAGTCCTCCTCACATGACTTTGTTGACTCTGCAGCAGTCAGAAAGAAGTCTAACTTCATTTAACATGTCTAAAAGAAAGAAAGAAACCAAAAATAATACATTGTGCCAGCATCGTTCTTTGCTTGGGCAGCGCTATTGCGCTGCTTATGAAACATAAAGAAAGAAAGAAAAAAACATTCTTCAACAAATGGAAAAAGGAAAAAAAGTTAAGTTACTCACATCTTGGGAAGTCCGACTGTTGTTTAATAAAAGAATTATAAAGTTAATAAAACTATCCACTGAGTTAATAAAAAGTCCTCCTCACATGACTTTGTTGACTCTACAGCAGTCAGAAAGAAGTTTCACTACATTTAACATTTTCAAGAAAGTAAGCAAAGCTTAGCTAATAGTAGAAGAGTATTGAAAAATTTTAAATCGGCAACTAGAAACTAATAGATAGATAGAGTCTTGAAGCTGAACAATTATCCATTTCTGAAATAAACCACACAAATGTAATATAATCATGCTGTTGACATACATAATAGTATGAAACTTTTAAGCCATTCATAACAAAAGAAGACTAACTCTTTGCAAGGCGAAAATGGTTAGGAAGATTGTTTGCACAGTCTCATGTGTGAATCCAAGTTAATTCCTACAAAAATTGCTATAATGTCAATAAGGTAAAATGTCTGTGATAGTGGGAACAGACTTTTTGGAAAACTTTGTTAACTTAAATGACGCCGTTAGAGCCCTCCATAAGTGGAAAAGCAGTGGCTTCTAATAAATTATCTACATGACAGTTATTTATTGTATCCAAGTTAAGATTGGCTAGTTAATGGAAGATAGTCAATTAAACATTTTTAAACATTATTTATCGGCTTAATTTAATTTGTATTTTGTAATTATTTGTTTATAACGATTCCTATGAAGATTGTAGATTCCCGCAGCTTTATTTTAATTTGCCTTTTTAGCTCTGTATGATTAATTTACTAAGGTTATTGAAAAACTGAAACAGATTTTTTTTTCTATTTAAGAAAAATGACTGTAAACCAGAAGAATCAGTATAGTATTCCAATCATTAAAGGGGTTATTTAAGCCCCCTCCATATTGTCTCTTTCTTTTTTCAGTAGTAACCTTTCTGCAGTAGTGCTTCCTCCTAAAGAAAGGTTCATATTTTAATTAAGTCGGGGATGTTTGATTTTGATTATGAATATGTTAAGAAATAAAATATATTGCAAATACATTTTTATGGGTTGGGTCTGGTACCAAAGCAAGCTCTTCCCTTCAGTATTGTGTTTGACTGTTCACTCTTTAGACTAGTTTGGACAGTCTAATCATTTTACTGCTCACTCTACTTTTAATTTCCACAGTTCAATAGAGTCAAGACTTTTTTATCGAATGGATTTGCTAAATTGATTTATTTTACTTCTTTTTTATATCTTTCTTAGTGATTTATATTAGCCGATCAAAAAAAATTTGACCAGTTAATCACACAAACTTTTGTTCCTTTTATGGAGTTAACTAAAAAAAACTTTTCCAAAGGAGTTTTGAAAAAAAATAACGAGCATATTAAGATTGTAAAACAATCAGAAGTAGACTCATATAATAATTTCAACCGAAAATAAACTGAAATTACTATTAATGAACAAATAAAAAACGAACCGAAATTAAGACAAATAATTCACATCAAACTAGAAGATAACTGATCATACTATGGATCCGTGGATGAAGCGTAAAGCGAACAGAAATTAAAATGAATAATTAGGTCAAACTTAAACAAACAGAAATCACCACAAATAAGATTTGGGTGACTTCACCCTTATTCTCTCTTACGGCCGGAGCGTTTTTTGTGCTTTACTGAAAACGATCTGTATTTTCAGCGGTGTGTTTTTGTTTGTTATAACATAAACAACAAAATAAAATCATAGTGCTAACCAAGGAACATAAAGAAAAGTGTGGCTGCCCCTTTCCTCACTTTTCAAACTCTTTAAAAGGCTTGAGTGTGATTTGTATTTACGGAAATTTGGGTTTTGCGGAAGACGAAATGCATTTAAAACTGCATGGTTTTATCATAGGCAGTGCAATCGCTCTGCCTAAGTAAAGAACGATGAGTGATTTAAGGGCAACTAACCCCCCTCTCACGCCCACCTTTACCCAAAAAATCCAATCAAAATTTTTAGATAGTTATTTTGTTTCACGTAATTTAAAGTTCAGGAAATTGTATCTTTGAGCAGGAAACTCCCCCCACAGTCTTCAGAGCAAGGGTTATAATTTATGCCCTGGGGGCATATAAGTTTTTATTGAAATCTTTGTCGTAGAAACTTGAAAAAGAACTCTTTCGATTGGAAATTCAAAGAGCCAGTGCCCTTTTTAATGGTTGAAAGTGATTTGAGGGCAACTAACCCCCCTCTCACGCTTACCTTTTCCCCAAACACATCCAATAAAAATTTTTAGATAGCTATTTTATTCAACGTGGTTGAAAGTTTTGGAAATTAGGTCTTTAAGGATGACAACCCCTCCACCCCACAGCCCTCGGGACAAGGGTTGTAAGTGATGCCCTGGGGGCATGTAAGGTTCTTATAGAAAGCGATGTTGTAGAAACATCAAAAAGGGCTCATTCAGTTGTAAATTTAAAGGACTAGTGCCCTTTTAATAGTCGAAAGTGATTGGAGGGCAACTAAGCCCCCTCTCACGCCCAACATTTCCCCAAACACATCCAAACAAAATTTTGAGATATCCATTTTGTTCAACGTAGTTCAAAGCTCTGGAAATTAGGTCTTTTACGATACTAATTCCCCTCAGAGCCCCCAGTGCAAGGGTTGTAAGTTATGCCCTGTGGGCATATAAGGTATATATAGAAAGTTGTTGCAGAAATTTCAAAAAGGGCTCATTTGTTTGAAAATTGAAATTGCCCACCCCCTCCCACGCCCACCATTTCCCGAAACACATTCAATCACAGTTTAGAGATAGCCATTTTGTTCAACGTAGTTAAAAGTTCTGGAAACTATTTATTTAAGGATGTCAAACTCCCCCGAGCTCCCAGGGCAAAGGTTGTAAGTTATGCCCTAGGGGTATGTATGGTTTTTATAGATGGCGTTGTCGTAGAAACTTCAAAAGGGGTTCTTTTACTTAGAAATTGAGAGGACTAAGTGCCCTTTTGAATAGTTGAAAGTGATGGAAGAGCGACTAACGCCCCTCTCACGCGCACAGTTACCCTAAACACATCGAATCAAAATTTTCAGATAGCCATTGTGTTCAACGTTGTTGAAAGTTCTGGAAATTATGTCTTGGAGGAGGACAACCACCCTCACAGCCCTTAGGGTAAGGGTTGTAATTTATGCCCTGGGAGCATATAAGGTGTTTATAGAAAGTGTTGTCGTAGAAACTCAAATAGGGCTCATTCGATTGGAAATTGAAAGGCCTAGTGCCCTTTTTAATAGTCGAAAGTGATTGGAAGGCTTGAAATGTTTATAGTAAAGATCGACGAGGGTATAATGTATTATTTTTTGTTCTTGTTGTTGTTGTGTAGACCAGGGCATTTCGTATCGAAGAAGTTGTCGTAGGAACTTCGAAAATGGCTCATTTGATTGAAGATAGAAAGGGCTGATGCCCTTTCTAATAGCCAAAAGTGATTGGAGGGCAACTAATCCCCCTCTCACGGCCACCCTCCCATTTGCCTTTATGATTAAAAACTAAATGTTGCCCTAAGATTAAATCAAAATGCACTGTGTTAGTGTTAATTCCCAATAAGGCATCTCAGCAGTATCCCAAGAACGACTGAGGGTATTACGTTCAACTTTCGGGGCTACTTCTGCTCTTAAAATTTAACCAAGTCAAAATAGCGTAAGTGTATCTATGCTATCAAAGAAAGTAAGCAGATTTTTTTTGCGAATGGTATAAAAATTTTCCATTTCAGGTCAACTAGAGGAGGTATGAAACGAAATTAAACACTACTATTTGTGCCCAGATTTTTAAAAGGGTGTATGTTGTTAAAAATTGCGAAAATATTTCTCCAGCATACAAATAGCAGGCCAACTTATAAAGTCTTAAAAAAACGAAAAGATTTAAAGTATTATTTTTTTCTTCCCTAAAAAGTTTATGTCAATATAAAACGAACAAAAATTAATTAAAAAAAACTTTTTCTACAAAATAAGTTTTCCAAAAAAAGTAAAGAACTCCATTAAACAAAAAATAAGGAAAAATAAAACCAAATATTTTACGAAGCTTTAAACTACCTCAAATCAGCATCCATAAATAAATGAAACACAAAACGCACAGAAATTACAGCAAATAACCGAGTCAAACCGAAAACGAGCAGAAGTTAACATAAGTTGGGCTCAAACCCCTATGCCTTCCCAAGGCCAGAACATAATTTGCACTTTACTGAAAAAAATATAAATGAATGAGCATTGTCAGTTTAATTTTATTTTTTTATTTTATTTTTGCCCTTTTTTTGCTTAATGTAGTTCTTTACCTTCCTTTGAAAAACTTATTTTTTGGAAAAAGTTTTTTTAATTAATTTACTAAAAACAACAGCAACAGAAAAAAGAAAATCACAATACTAATAATCTTACAATTTTAAAAGGATATTTGTTTTGTCTGAGCCTTGGGTTTATATTCTGTTTCATTCAAACATGTAAAAATTAGATGCCTAAATAAATTTTTTGAAAGCCATCATTTGTTATTTTTGAAGCAATCTGTTTATATTTTTTCAGCAATATGGAAATTCATGAATCAACGAACGATTTAACAACTGATTTTCTGTACATTAAAAGTAATGAGTTTGAAAAAAAGAAAGTACAGATACAAATTTATTACATGTAAGACTAATCAAACCACATCAATTATTTAAAATAAGGTAATCTTAATTCCGGGATCTTAATTCCTCAGCAATTTTTGATTCTTCATGTTATGGTTATAAATGAGGAACTCTTCAAATGTGTTATTTTAAAGTTTAATTTGATGATTCATTTTAATTCCTTTCTGTTTGTTTTTTTCTTATTATATGACTTCATTTGTTATTTTTACTTGTTTTTGGTTTTGAGATGGCTTTTAACTTTTCATGAAACGGCTTTTTTTGGGTAATTATCTTTTTTATTTGAAATAATTTATGTTAATTTTTTATTTGGCATGGTTTTTTTTATTGGTTAATTCTAGGAATGTGTCTGAAGTTTCTTTCAATATTTTTATTTAAGAACTAAAATGTTGGCTTGTAAGTTTAATTTTGGCAAAATTTGAACATTCAATCAAAATTTTAGATCGGCTTTAGTTTTATCGAATAATATTTAATTATATTTTTAGAATAAAGCTCGGGTTTGATGAAGAGGGCCATTTTTGATTAAACGGATCAATCAAATCTCCATAATACCTGGCCTTCTGTAGGCCTGGAGGCAGGGGTGGTTCCAGGATTTTGTTAGAGGGGGGGCGCAAAATAGTTTGATCCAATAAACATGCGTTAGGAGCAAGTTTAATTGACGCAATCGTGAGTTAATTAAGTAAATTACTCTACTATAGACTATGTTAGGGGAGGGGGGGCGACCCTCTCGCCCTCTTGGCTCTGCCACTGCCTGGAGGCATTCTGATTCCCTTTCCTTAGACAAAGTTGAAATACTCATATCTCAATCAGCCTTTCTTAAACAATCTTTTCATATTTTGTTATGTCGTAACTGTTTGTTTCTTTAAATAAATGCTTGTCAAAGTTGCTATTAGAAAGAGTTCGGTTTTCATCTTAAACAAAAGAAAAAAGAAACCTGACAAAAGGTCCTGTGTAAAGTCCCTTTAGTTTTCAAGTGAATTGCCGTAAAAAAAAAACTATTTAAAAAAATAATTTCAGATCAATACAACGAAATTCCCCTTCCAAAACTGTCTGAAAGTTTGAAGTCCATCCGAGACAAACAATCTTTAGCTCATTTTGAAGTGATATCACTAAAACGTATTGTTTTTCAAATATTATCTCCCTCTAGGTTTGTCTTTCTCAGCATACATGCTCAGTAGGTTTTCTAGCGGATCGAGACAAATCGAATTCTGCCCTGTTTTAGGGTCACGAATTAATACAGCTAAATTTCTCCACCGAGGTCCCATTACTGTATTATCTCCTTGTTATTTGTTTCGTCTTTGTGCGCTGGACCAAGAAGACCTCCTTGTAAGTTTAGGCCAGTCAGTGAAAACGAAATTTGTTGGCCCATTATCAGGTGTCATATTAGTACAAACAAACTTCAAAATAATTTTTCTTCGTTAAGGTCTACCTTTTCCTGTTTGTCCCGTGCTTTTAAATGTGCTGTAGATTTTAATCATAGGCAGCATAATAGCGCTGCCTAAGCAAAGAACGATGTTGGCACAATGTATTATTATTATTTTTTCTTTAGACCAGGGTACTTCGTATCGAAGGAGTTGTCGTAGAAACTTCGAAAAGGGCTCATTCGATTGGACATTGGAGTGCCTCTTGCCCTTTTTAATATTCGAAAGCTATTGGAAGGCAACTAACACCTATTCCACGCGCACGAGTTCCCGAAATACATCTAATCAAAAGTTTGAGATTACCATTATGTTCAACATAGTTGATTTCTAGACAGAAATGACGTTTTTGAGGAGGACACTCCCACACAACCCTCAGGACACTCCCCCACAACCTCAGATTTTTTTAGAAAGTGTTGTCGTAGAAACTTCAAAAAGAGCTCATTCGATTGGAAATTGAAAGGGCTAGTGCTTTTTTTAATAGTCGAAAGTGATTGGAGGGAAACTAACCCCCCTCTCACGCCCGCCATTTCCCCAAGCACATCCTATCAACATTTTGAGATATTCATTTTGTTCAACGTAGTTGAAAGTTACGGAAATTAGGTCTTTGAGGATGACACGCCCCCCCCCCACAACCCTCAAGACAAGGGTTGTAAGTTATGCCTGGGGGCATATATGGTTTTTGTAGAAAGTTTTGTCGTAGAAACTTCAAAAAGGGCTCATTTGATTGGAAATGGAAAGGGCTAGTGCCCTTTTTAATAGTCTAAAGTTACTGGAGAGCGACTAACCCCCCTCTCACGCCCACCATTTCCCCAAACACATTCAATCAAAGTTTTGAGATGTCCATTTTGTTCAAGGTAGTTGAAAGTTCTGGAAATTTTGTATTTGAGTATGACAAACCCCCGAGAGCTTCCAGGGCAAAGGTGGTAAGTTATACCGTGGGGGCATGTGAGGTTTTTATAGATAGCTTTGTCGTAGAAACTTCAAAAGGGGCTCATTCAATTGGATGCTGAGAGGGCTCGTGCCCTTTTTAATAGTCGAAATTGATTCGAGGCCTACTAACCCCCCTCTCACGTCCCACCATTTCCCCAAACATATCCAATCAAAATTTTCAGATAGCCATTTTGTTCAACGTAGTTGAATGGTCTGGAAATTATGTCTTTGAGGATGACAACCCTCCCCCCTATAGCCCTTAGGACAAGGGTCATAGGTTATGATTTTGGGGTATTTAACGTTTTTATAGACATTTTTGTCGTAGAAGCTTCAAAAAGGGCTCATTTGATTGGGAATTGAGAGGACTAATTCCTTTTTATCAGTCGAAAGTGATTAGAGGGCAAATGTCTCCCTCCACGCCTATCATTTTCTCAAACACTTCCAATCAAAATTTTGATAGAACCATTTTGTTAAGCCTTTCAGAAAGATCTTGAAGTTATGTCTTTGAGGATAACAAATCCCCCCTCAGGGCAAGGGTTGTAAGTTATGCCCTCGGGACATATAGGGTTTTTATAGAAAGTTTAGTCATATAAACTTCAAAAGGGGCTCATTGGATTGGTAATCAGACGCTCTAGTGCTGTTTTTAAGAGTCAAAGTGATCAGAGGGCAGCTTCCCTCTCCCCCCTACATACACGCCATATTGTCCCGAAATGCATTTAATCAAAAATTTGAGATAGCCCTTCTATTCAAAATAGTCTAAATATCATATAACAAGGCTCTTGGGGTTGAAACAAACCCCAGAGACTAGGGGTAAGGGTTGTGAGTTATGACCTGGGGGTATTAAAGGTTTTTATGTAAGAGATGGTTGTTTAACTTCAGAAAACTCTCACTCTTTCTACCTCAAAAAGACTATGTCAATATAAAACGAACAGAAATTAATAAAAAAAAACTTTTTGCACAAAATAAGTTTTCCATAAAAAAGTAAAGAACTCCATTAAACTAAAAATGAACAAAAATAGTATTAGATAATCTACCAAGCATACAACTACCACAAATCAGTATTAATAAATAAATAAATAAAACCCAAAACAAACAGAAATCAAAATAAGCCAAATTCAAAACGAGCAGAAATTAATCTGCGTAGGGTCCTAGACCTTAATCTTTCTAAAAGCCAGAATGTAATTTGTAATTTACTGAAGAAATTCTTTTGAGTGTTTTCACTTTTATAACTTTAAGAAAACAAATCTTAAATAATATTTTAGTCAATAGATATCACCTTATATACATTAAACTGACAATGCTTATTTTTTTCAGTAAATCCATTTGATTTTTTTTTCAGTAAAGTACAAATTATATTCTGGCTCTTATAAATCATAGGTCTTAGAACCCTACTCAGATTAATTTCTGCTAGTTTTGAGTTTGACTCATTTTAATTTCTGTTTGTGTTGGGTTTCATTTATTTATTAATACTTGTTTGTGGTAGTTGTATGCTTGGTGGATTATTTAATTCTATTTTTTTTTCATTTTTGGTTTAATAGAGTTTTTCACTTTTTTGTGAAAAACTTATTTTGTGCAAAACGATTTTTTGATTAATTATTTCAAAAACGAGATCCAATTTTGATCCTCTTTATTGTCACCGATCGATATAGATTTGTTTTTCTGCAGGGGGGTCCACCTGACACGGAAATGGCACAGGACAATTACAGGACTGTGATTTTCAAGCTGTTTTCAGTAAAGTGCAAAATATGTTCTGGTCTTGAGAAGGCGCGGGGTTTATCAGCCCTACTTATGTTAATTTTTGGTCGTTTTGGGTTGGACTCGGTTATTTATTGTAATTTATTTTCGTTTTGGGTTTAATTTATTTGTTGATGGTGATTTGTTGTAGTTTTACGCTTTGAAAACTATTTGAATTTATTCCAATCCTTTTGGCTTAATGTAGCTCTTTACTTAGGGGATTTTCTGAGGGAGCATTTTCCGCAAGTTTTTTTTTTCCTTGGGGGGGGGGAGTGTATTTTCTGCAGAAAAGTATTTTCTGGTGAGGTATTTTCCGGGGGGTTGGGGGGGGGAGGTAAACACCGGCCATCAGACTGGGTATACTAGATGTCTTTTGATTTACCTTGCTGTTTTATGGGTGCAAATGAATTTCCCTATAGAGGTTCATAACGTAAAAATTTCTTGGCAGATCAGAGATGAACATTTTTTTGGGTCCTGCTCATCCTATCCACAAAGGCTTAATTTGAATTCCCCCTGCCCCACCACGTCGAAACAGAAATACCACTTAAGTTTCAACTCAACCCCGAACCCAAATTGCAGATGCATTATTTTAATGAATTAAGTTGATAGTGTCGTTGGATTTACCTAGCCGCTTCACCGTGCATATATTCTAATTTCCGCGGGGGCCCGTGTTGCAGAACATTTGAAAGGATTGTTGAAGGACCCTTCACCACCTGTCCCTCTCTCTAAGTCACAGTTTGAAGGTCACTAAGCCTCGCAAACACTGAGAAAATTTGAACTCGAACCTCCAAGCCGTTAGGTAAGGTTATGTTAAAAAAAAAAAACATATTGATTTGGTGTCGCAGATGTGTGGGAATAATAGTGTCTCAATTCTATGTCGTTACTTAGTCGTGAATAGATTCTTGTCCCACAAGGGCTTATGGGGTCAAAACTCTGAGGCAGATTGGAGAGAGAAACATTGTTTAGCTCCCATATGAACTAGTGGCGAAAGAGTTGTGTAGCTGTTGTTTAATTTTATTCATATTTATTTTATATTCTTATCATATATTATTCTAGTTCATATGTATGTTATTATTCCTTCATATATTTTTTATTTATTTACATTCTGTTCATTATTTTCTATATTCTATCTAGCTTTTCCGTTGTGCGTTGCTGAGATCTTTAGGCCTAAAGAAAGAAAATTATGGGGAAATTCCCCTCTGTGGAAAACTCCCTCCCCAAGGAAATTTCCCCCGAGGAAGTTTCCTCTGGGAAATTACTCCCCGTGGGAAATCCCCCCTTCTCTGTGGAAAGCCCCGCCCTTTCCCTGCTGATAATTCCCCCAAGTATTAATAATGATCACATTTTTAGATTTAAAAGTGCTTAAAAAGTTCACCCCACGGACCGTTCTTCTCCCAGAAAATCCCCTTACTCGGAAATCCTTCCTCCAGACAATTCCCTTCATTGGAGAATCGAGTCCATTAATCGAAAAATTCTGTAAATATAAAAACACGCTAGTTCACTGAGTCGATAAGTACTAAAATTGGTTCTTCTCAAACGTCATGCTTTTTACAACATAAGTCCGCTTACAACATTATATATATATATATATATATATATATATATATATATATATATATATATATATATATATATATATATATATATATATATATATATATATATATATATATATATATATATATATATATATATATAATTTTGTAAGCGGACTTATGTTGTATATATATATGTGTATATATGGAGTAAGCTGACCAATACAATTAGAGAAGTGTGAACTATGTATTAAAGGAATTGAATTTCTTATAAATTACACTGGAAGCGCAAAACACCACAGAGGTTCAGACACACTCTTTACAAAATTACTACAGCGATTCAATGAAAAAATACATTATTACTATCGTAAGAAATAAAAGAAAAATAAGGGATAAGTCCATATTAATTATGTATAGTATATGCAATTCTAACTACTTCAGACGTATCCCTTATAAGAGTAGAAGTGTGTCTTATTGGTCGGTTTTTTCTAAAAAGTTGTATCCCCAAACTGTCTTTAAACCTCCACGATGTCCACACATTTCATTTTTGACAATACTTTTCACCAAAATTTAAATAAATCTTTTGTTATTATGTCGAACTTACTCCTACACAGAAAAAGGAACTGATTTGTTGGAAAAGGTTCATATTATTATTTATATATTTTATCTTATTCATATTTTTATAATAAACTTGTTATTATTATATATTGTATAAATTAATATATATTTTATCTTATTCATATTATTTCTTGATATTTGTATTTTTTTCATTATATTTCAGCTCCATGCCGAATACGATACCAATAACGACGAATACTTGGCTCATCGTTTTCTTCAAGCATTTGATACTTCTCAGCTAATTCGTCATACCCGACATTCTGGTGACATTACAATTCTTGGAGGGGATTTGAATACTGAGCCAGGAAGTGGAGCTTATCGTATGCTTATCCATAATACAAATCTTAATGATGCATTTGTTTCTAAACATGTAAGCTTGGTCGTATTTAACCTACCTTTAAAGCTACTCCTACAGGGAAAGGACTACGAATATTGTGTGCCTGTTATAAGTGGATACAGGAGGGAGCAAATTCCTTCCTATATTACAGTTGCAAATCATTGGTGCAATTAGGTGGAAGACTGAGGGGATTCAACCATCCCCTCCCCCCTCCCTCGAGTATGAAATATTGAACAAAACCACAGTTTTTGATAAATTAATGCCAGAAAAGACTATTCGATTTTGAAAGCCCCGCGCTGGTTTGGGTTGTTGGATGGGACGAATAAATGGCTTTTGCCTTTTCATTTATGCATAAAACGAACTGAACATGTAAAAACGGACAGAATTTAAAAATTAAGACAGTGAAATAAAAAAAAATATTTTTTATGCAAATATCAATAAGTATCCGAATATTTCTCCTTCATTTCGAGGACCCCTTGTTAACGTGAAAAAAAGAGTAACACGTCACATAAAGCTGTTTTTTAATAGTTCTACAGAAACCATGGCTGTTGTTTTTAAAACAAATATGATGTAATACAGCGGGTTATTAATAATCTGTAACACAATATAATGTAGCAGTCTACCTCCTTTTTGCTCATGTTTAATCGCCATATTAGATTTTTTTTTCCTTTTAAACAACAACTATAATTTATCATATCAGAGTTCTGTACGCTACGATGGAGGGGCCTCCCAACCGTAAATTTATGATATTTCTGCACCTTTCCTCTATTATCTCAGGTTTTTCATACAGCTTTTCTAATTTTGTGCTGGTATTTTAAAAGTTGTTTTTCCTCGAAGCTTCGGGCTACTTCTATGATATTTCTATATACATGTCTGGTTTAGGTCTGTCAGATTCTATCAGGTTCATTTTATTATGTCTAGTTTTGAAAATGTCAGGTTTCATCATTCTTTCCTTTGTTCACTTTTCTGATATTGCGTAAATTATTCAACGTTATATGTTAACCATATTAAGGAACTTAAAAATGATAGATACACTGTTGCAAACGTGATACAATTGTATGAATTTTGGTTCTTGGAAATTTTTTGGTACAATGGAAATTTTCTTGTACATTTTGGTTTTACTTGCTGCTTTTTTACTCAGATACCTGTTTAAGTTTTGGTTTATCAAAAATTTTATTCTTGTCATGGCAAATTTTTAACCTGATACAAATTGGGGGTACAAATTATCCTCTAGTGGCACAATTTTTTTTCTTAAAACTGGATCAGTTTACTTCAAACCGATGGCAACGCTGATAGGAACTTTTCAATGCGTGTCAAACGACATTAGGCCTTCAAAGTTGCGAAAATTTCATGCTGACCAACTTTGATTCAAATGCAAGCAGCTTTACTTTCTAAGGAATTACCAAGTACCAAGGACATTAAAGAAAAAATTGTTTTTGTCCTCTTGCTTCATCTTAGATCTATTCATTCCTGAAAATGGAGTTTTCTGCGATTTTTATTTTGGTTGTTGTTCAACTATCGACATCTTCCTTTTTGTGTAAATTTCTCTCCTTCATTGCCACTCTGAATCTTAAAGGCGAACAAGCGGTACCTGTCAAATACCTGAAAAGTTGTGTCAAACGGTTTTAGCTGAAATATAATAAGTATTACAACATTGAACACATATAGGGCTATTATAGGGTAGTGAGAATATGCCAAAATTTAGTAAGAAAAGTTATGTTTTTTTAATCGGAAGAAAGAACGATATTGTTGATATTTCAATAGTCAACTAATGGGATAAATACAGCGAAATGGGGTAGCCCAATTGGTCAAAAATATTCTCCTGCAGGTAATCAATCAGCCTAACTAATAATATGTAGTGTTTAATTTTGAAGAACTACAATAATAAACATGTTAATACATATTTGAGATTTTTTGCTGTTCAGTGATATATACACTTCCCTTTCATTCCTATTTGGAAACAAGATTTAAGGTTATATTCGTGGATAGTTTTAATCGTTCAGCCAATGGTTATTTCAAACTGTTTACTGCCAGTTAATGGTGCTACGAAACATAATACGCAGTACATAATGCTACGTATACGTAATAGATAATGACATTTTTTTCGCTCCCTTTCCGCTGATTTTTCACATAGGTTCTTAAATTCTAAACGTGGTGCCCGCTAAGTGTAAAAATTGCATAGCAGCATTAAACACCTTTTGCATTAAAAATTAAGCTCCCCCCAAAGGTTTTCCCATTTTCCCATCTAAGACATAAATGGTTGTCAGGTTGCACTCCACTTAACCAACTTAAAGAATGACATTTCGCTTTTAGTGTCCAGGGTACTTTAAGCATAAATTTTAAATAATATTAATGGGACTCAAAGAAGAATATTGTTTGTATAAACATCCTGTTGCAATCTTCTTACTCGTTTTTAAACATAATCTGAAATACTAAGAAATTATAATTTCTTATAATTCTATGGCGCTTATCTGTTGTAGCGCCGATGTTAAGTTAGCTGAAATAATAAGAAATACTAAGAAATTATTTTTTGAAATTTCAATTCAGAATAGTATAATGTAATCAAACCTATAAACATCCTGTTGCAAACTTCTTACACTCGTTTTTAAACATAAGCTGAAATGAAAGAAATACTTTACCTAAACGAAAACAACACCGGAAGCGAAATGCTTCACCTAAGCGAAATTGGAATGCTCTAAACTGAGCAATTGCCTAGCTTTTGAGCAGTAAACTGAGCATAGTCTAGAATAGTCTAACATTTGGAGTTTCAGTTTTTCTTTCCAAAATGCGTTATATATCCTCTAATAGAATGCGAAAATAGCTTGAATCTTTTTGCTATTGGCATCAAATTTTTGCATGTTTTATCTTAAAGGATTCAATTCCATCTAAACACAAATGTTCGTCAATAATCATCAGATTTTTTTTAATTTATTTGTTTTTCTGTAATGTTTTATTTTGTAACATACCGTTTTCTGAATTACCATTGTGGAAGTGAGTTCGGTAATTTTACAGCAAAGTTTGCTGAAGTATCAAGTTGTTTGATGGTAAATGTGGTATATAAACTGTTGCAATATTTTTCAACTCTGTTTTTATTTATTTATATTTTAGGGAACTCGTCCTGATTATCTTGGTTGTACCAACGAAACGCCGGATAATAGTTATACACATAGGCAGCTTCGAAGGCAGAACCAGCCTGGCAAAAGAATTGATTATGTCATGTTTTCTTTTAGCAATTCCTATGACGTATGTAAATTTCTGTTCCAATTTCTTACGTTTTGAGTTGTGTATCGAAATTTTTATTTATCAATTTTATTGTATCAAGTCATTATAGGGAAATCTATTCAACGAATTTATAATTTTTAGAAATTACTGAAAAGATTCTGAAAAGATTACTTACCGTTTCTGCATTTTCTATAAATTAGAAAAATATGTTTAGTGTTGCATCATGTTTATAGCTGTAATTTTTAAGATTAACTGGGCGTTCTTTTTTTCAAGAAGTTTGAAAATTACTTGATTAAATATCTTGATTAGGGAACTAATTGATTAAATACTTGATTAGGAAATTATTTGCGAAATACTTGATTAAAAGCTCAAAGGTTTTTCAAATGAAAGTAAAGAGGAACATTAAAACTTAAAACGAACAGAAATTACCCCCTTCCGCCTTCAGCCTCTGTAGGCTAAAGTCTTAGGGTACTGGAATAAAGCATTTCTGAGTGTAATGAATACAGTTAGTTGCACTAATAGTTAGGTGAATGTAGTTAGATGTTTTATTTATTGATTGATGCTCAAAATGGGTAAACTATAAATTCGATTGTTGAAAGCAAAGGAGCATTTACAAGTCCTTCAATTTTTGTGGCACTGTGTTCGATACGATTACTCTTAAAATAATGCTCGCATTTGTCACCGCCCCTCTCTTGTAAAATGTTAAGTTTTGTGTTTTTGTAGATAGTGGCCTTAGAGTTCTTTGGTAGAATGTTTTGTGTTCTAATACAGGATTTTCATCAAGGTAGAACCCCCTGTTTGGGATGTTTGATCCCATTCTCTTTTTCAGATGTTTGATCCCGTTCTTTTCATGTTTACAAATAGTATATGCAATAGATTCGCTTGATGCATGTCTTTTTATTAAAACTTTGTTTTCAGAGTTTTAGCTTTTATTAACAGGGCTCGCTCTTTACTTACAGTTTGTTACTGTTGATTTATTCAGGGCATGACTCGCCAGTTTCCTAACTGAGAGTGAGGCTACCTTCTTACTGACATTTCTTTGATCTGATTTTAATATTCGTATAACATTGCTTCGTCAATCACTGAAATAGTGCGAAACATAATATACTCTCAGGACTCTGAAATATGAAAATTAATTTTAAGATTATCAGTTTTACGTTTTTCCGTAGGAACTCAGTGAATTAATTAATTTTACATTATATACCCCCCCCCCCATCCTAACGTATCCCCTTTTGGTGCAGATAAGGATATGAATTTATCTTTTTATGTTACAGTTAAAGTATTTCTGAAATAAACGGGTAGCTGTCATTCTGCAGTAGGCTACTCGTATTATAATCTAAATCCATAAATATTTTTTTGGTATATAGAAATATTAGGGGAGAATTCCTCTTACCTCTCTTTTCTTCTATTTTTTTTATCTGAAGGATTACTAGAAATTTGAAAATCCGACCTGGAAGTGTACTTTTGATGCTTGAAGTCCCCCTCCCCAAATACAGAAAGACCATTTTTTAACATAATATCAAGAAGCCTAAAACAATTATGACAGTTAAATGAACCTAAAGAAAATAATTGTTCCATTTTGTCTTGACCGTAAAACTTTTGGCTTAGATGCACCATTTCGTGGTTCTTCGGCCTCTGAAACTCAGAGGCCGAAGAGATAGCCCCAGTAGTGATAGTAGTAGAAGTACTAGTAGTAAAATATAAATATTGCGTTTGGGTTAGTTGAACATCCCCCACACTAAGCCCTGTATGTTTCAAGCCTATCAGAAATTGCTGATACGCTCTTTTGACATCCTGCATCTTTACAGAATATTTTGATTTAGTTCAACTTCTGCCTCAGTATTAACTGATATTTTCACTTTCATACTCTTATCCTTAGTGTTAGTAGTAGTAACAGTAGTAGCCGTGGTACTAATAGCAGTAATAGTACGCACACATTGCCTTTTGGTCAGTTGAACATCCCTCTCTATTGCCCTGGAATTTTCAACTTAATACTCTAAGCCGTTCTTAAGATTTTAATGACACTCCCTTTTGACAACTTGTATGCACCTTAGTGTGTTTTAATTTAGTACGACTTCCCCCTTAAGATTTTCAGAAATTTTTCACCTTATATCCTTAGCCTTAGTAGAAGTCATAGTGGAAGTAGGTTTTGTTGTAGTAGCGGTAGTAATAGTGGTAGTAGCAGTAGTAGTCGTTGGGTGCATGTATTCCCTTTTCGTCAATTGATCACCTTCTTCATATTCCCTGAAATTTCCAATTTAATACCCTATGTCATACCTAAGGTGTGCGCTTTTGACAACCTGCATGCACAGAGTGTGTTTTGATTTAGTTCACAACTTTCCCCTCAATATTCCCTAAAATTTTCACCTTCATATCATTAGTCTTAGTAGTGGTAGTAGTCATAATAGTAGTAGTAGTAGTAGTTGTATTTGTATTAGTAGTTGTAGTAACAGTAGTAGCAGTATTATTATGCACATATTGCCTTTTGGTTAGTTGAACATCCTCCTCATGTCCTGGAGGTTTTAACTTAATACGCTAAGCCGATCCTAATATATCGCGGAAAGTGCCCTTTTGACAACCGGTATGCACATTGTGTGTTTTGACTTAGTTCTCTCGCCCCTTAGCATTTTTTTTTTAATTTTCACTTTAGTATCATCAGCCTTAGTTAATTGAAATATTTGTTGTAAAAATATTAAATGTTGCTTAAAAAATTAACTGTTGTTGTAAAAAAAAACTGTTGCTTTTAGGTCAATTAATCTTCCCCCTCATCATTCCCTTAAAGTTCCAACTTAGTACTTTAAGTAATTCCTGAGATACGACCAATTGATAATATAACGAATAACGAATACTTTCCCGATAACGAATACTATATATAAACAAAGGGTCAATTGAATAACTTACATCCCTTGTCTCAAGGACTATGATTAATGGGTATCATCCCAGATACATAGTTATTGGATCTCTCAACCGTGCTGAACAAGATGGCTCAAAATTTTGATCAGATGTCTTTGGGGGAAAAAGTGCGTGAGAGGGGGCTGGTTGCCCTCCAATCTCTTTTGACTCGTAAAAAATATACGAGAATGTTCAATTTCCAATCGAATGAGTCACTTTTGGAGTTTCTACGACAACTTCTTCCATACAAAAGTGCCTTGGTGAAGAAAATAAATACGATAATGAATAAATAACACATTGTGCCCACTTCACTCTTAACTTTGGCAGCGCTATTGCGCTGCCTATGACTGGCTATTTCAGAAGGACACTTTTTCGTCAGAAAATTTCATTTTGACTCTTAATTCAGTCAAACATTTAGAATTAAGGCCAATGCTTCCGAGCAGATCGAATAGCTGGCGTACGGACAGATTAGCATTTTTCTTGTATCTGCGGGAAATATGACGACAAATGTTTGTGTTCTAAGTTCTCCCTTCCTTGTGGGGTTTACCTCGAAGACAATATTGTATCCGAGAGACCTACATGATTAAGAGAAATTTGATCGATGTTCACCCAATTGACATTTTTATATTAATTAGCGGAATGCATGTCTAGCTTCTTTTTTGTTTCCGAAGCGCAAAATCTTGTAGCTAAGGATACGGCACAATATTCTCTTTCTACGAGTTTTAATTTGATCACGCTATTCGCGTTGGAATTCTCCAAAGTTTATTAACTCATGAATTTTTAATGTCTTCAATCCTTTATTTACTCCTATCAGAGATCACCTAGGCTATTTCAAGACCAAAAGAGCTTTACCGAAGTTTTTTTTTAGTGTCTTCAAGTCTTTATTAAATCCTATCCAACATGACCTAGGCTATTTCAAGAGCAAGAGACTTTTTCAAAGCCTTTTCATTTCACCTGCTCCTCTTTGAATTCAAGAAATTGCGAATTCAAGAATTTAAGAAACCTGTGATTCCCTAACTTGTGCAAGTAAAAAAAAAACAGGGGGCGTGGTGTAGTGACGTCAGGGGGTCGTCACGGTGTCGTGCCAGTGGGAGGGACGCCCCGACGTCGTGGCAGCGTTAGAGGGACTGCCAGAAGTTGCGCCAGGGTCAGTGGTGGGCCAATTTGGGGCCCTATTTTTGGAGGGGGATACCTCCAAATGAAACATGTATTTTTTTTATATTAGAGTTTCCCTCGTCCATGTAGTTATCGTTTTAAGCTGTCCAGAAAAAAGTTTTCTGGCCCTTTTTATTGTTTTATTTAGTCCTGTTGTCAGTGAAACGATTTCTTTCTTTTGTCTGTCTTTGCTCCTACATTTGTATCTCTTTAGCCCAAGGATTTAAGTCAAGGACTGGTCGGAAAAATATTCTTTGACCCATTTTTTGGTGGGCTGACGCCCTCAAAGAAATTTTTGGTTATTAGGTTCCTGTTTGCCCAAGGACTTACGGCTGTAAGTTTTAAACTGGTCACAGTCAAGCAGTTTTTGGCTAATATCTGGGACCCGTAGGACCCTCTCTGAACAAAATACTCTTAGCCCAGAGAATGATGCTGAAAATTTTTTAGTTAATCGCACACCCGAGATCAAAAATAGGCCCTTTTCAGCATTAATTCGTTTGTAAAGAATCGGCAATTTTCATAAATTACGCTATCGGGGTGGGTCATTCCCAGAGGCATACAACAAAAGCACGAAGAATAATACGGAAATCTTTTTGCAAGACAGTGGAGATAATTTGAATGAACATTTCGACCCTATGTTTTAAATAATAAATAATTTAAGTTACAAATATATATAGCTGGTTTGCCGTCAAAAATTGAAACATTCCCTGCAGAATAAAAAGATATTGAGTAATTGTAGTTTGAAGCTACTAGGTGACACAGAAAATAATGGGTATTGGTTTGTACTTGTATGAATTTTATTTAGGTATGGTGATTACTCGACCTGAAACGCAAATAAGTTGAAAACGATAATTATGCAGTAATATTTTATTTCTTTATGCCTTTTTTTCTAGATGTTGACTTTGGAATGCAAAAATCCACTGCCTAGTTGTGTTCCAGGTCAAGGTTTTAGCTACTCTGACCATGAAGCAGTTCATACAACTTTTGAAATTTCTCTAAAAATGACAGGTTAGTTATTTGCTTTTCTTCTTCTTTTTTTATTGGGGGGGGGAGGGGTTCAGGATGGGAATATTAGCTTTTATTTATTCGACGTTTATTTAGTCATCTCTCTTTGAACATTCAACTTGATAATAATTCTACGTACGTTGTACAATAATTGCAATTGAGTCATAATCATCGCTCTTGTTGCAATTAATTTATCCTTTAGAAATAGATTAAACTGTAAAAATGAAAAAATCTCAAATTTGTCTCCATTTGAATTACCAAGAACAGTGAAAACTTTTATTTTGATTTGGTTACGCATAAACTTACACCATAAATCTTGCAATTTCAAACTTAAACTATGTAACACTTACACAATATATATAGTATCTACTCTCTTTAAACGAGCAATTGTCTATTTATTTTATATTTATGTATATATTTTTTTCTTGAAAACGGCTCCATATTTTTTAAGCTGGCAACCTGGGACCTTCTGGCCTGAAAATACGATCTAGGCAGGTCGCGAGTTTGAGAAAATTCGTTTAGAGCCTCAATTTTGGAAACGCATTTTTCATATAAATGATGACAGATGCATATATGCATTGGAAGAACGACAAAAAAAGATACATGACAGTATTTTCATGACTTCATGCACTAATATTAAAGGATGTATTCATGTTACAGCAATGTAAAACTCATATTGTAATATTTTAATGACGTCATACATCGTAATAATAATATATTTTTGTTGCCCATCGTAATTTACAAAGGCACACAACTGACGGAGTAGGAAAAGTAAAAAACAAGAACAAGACATAATGAAAGCAAACTCAAAACTTAACCATTGACAAGTGAAGAACAAAGAATTGCGCTGTTAGAAGAAAAGTGACAGCGAAAATAAAAACGAGTCAAAAATGAGAACGAAGAAGAAAAAAAAACCATTACGTTTGAAGAACGACGCCATCGCAATCTTCGACACCAAGAAACTGCGGCTCAAAACCAACTGCAATCTCATAAAGTTGCAGTAAACTACGCAAGTCTTAATTACAAGTCAGTGGGACACTTCAATGTTGTGTATATTCACTGTGGAGTCCTCCACCATTTTCCTGAGGAAAGAGTAGCCAGCAAAGGTGATTCATTTGGAGGTTGCTGCGTGCTTGGTCGAATTGCATTGCACCCTCCACAATTTCCAAATGAATTGATTCGGTCTTTTATAGGACGTCGCTTGATCTCTAAAGATTTCCACAAACAAATCCGAAACTTGAACTCATGTTTTGCTTTAGATTCATTCCACGTCAATGATGGCCAAACCATCAATATTCGCAATGTTTTCAGCTTCAAAGTAGCTGGACAAATTTATCACAAAATCAATTTAGCGGGATATCCATCACAAACCTCTGAAGGTGATTTTGAACCACCTTCATATTGCCAAATGTACTTTTTAGACCCTGATAAAGCAGTTGAAGAGCGCCCTGCATGGGTCTGGGCGTTCCCCCTGGAAAATACCCCCCCCCCTGGAAAATTCCTCCCGCTTAAAATTCCCCCCATGGAAAATTCCCCCACTCGCAAAATTGAGCAGCTAAAGAGAAAGTGAAAAATAGGTACCTCAAAATGTTGATCAGATGGCCTAAGAGGTAACGAATGGACCAGATATCAAAGTAGTTTTAGGACAGGGGATGGTTGGTCTCCAATCACTTTCGACTGATGAAAAAAGGACTAGAACTCTCAGTTTCTGATTGAATGAGTATCCTAAATTTCTATGAGCCGGAGGTGGGGATGAGGAGTGGGGGTTGTCCTCCTATACAGAATGAGTTCTGCTCATTTTGGGGTTTAATTTACTCTTTACTTTTATAATAACAGCATAGACCAGAAATATTCCCTGAAATCAAGAGAGATTAAATATCAGTATCTACCATCCACTCCGCCCGCCTCTTCCTTAGAACTAATTTTGTATTTGCCTGAAGGCTCAGTGAGGGGTGGAAATGTTTGTCTGACTTGTAAAAGCATAATAAATATGCATACAAACACATTTTGATGAGTTTTTTAAAGTTTTTTTTGTGACCCCCCCCCCCCCCTCTGAAAAAAATAACCCTCCAAACAAAAGTCGTGGATATGGCTTATTCGGATTATATATCAATTTCTACCTCCATCCTCCCCTTGTCCCTCCCGTAGAACGTATTCTGTGTCTATCTAAATAAAACTTACAATAAGTCTCCCCTGTGCCGGGATTAAAATGCAATGTATTTAAAATACCAAAGTTCCTTCTTTTAAAGATAATTCCGAATTCCTCTTATTAAGTTAAATCTAGTTTCAAAAATTAAAAGTCCTTAATCAGCAAAGATAAAAAGTGCAGTCACCCCCAGACAAAGAACGGCGCTATCCAAGCTTTAGATTTCGCTAAGAGAGTGAGTAATAAAAAAGATGCTACTTACAATATTTCTAAGGAAGTTTAAACTATAAGAGCCGTGTGAACGTTTGAATCATCAGAAATAATTAAAAAAATTTATTGGACGAAGGGTTCACATCCTTGGTCCACTCGGGCCAATGGTGAGCCAGTTCTTACAGCGCAAGACTAAAGAGCTACGTTGGATAGTGGGCTAAAAGTGCTTTTTGAGGATATTCGTAAAGGAGAATCAGGACCATTCAGACAGAAATCTTAAATTCGTTCATGTTGTATCTCGGTTACCGTTATTTTCATTTGAAATGACCCACTGCTGTTCACCTAAATATGTAAGTTCAATAAATCTATTGCTTTTTTATCTATGTTTATTTCATTTTATGTGTCTGGATCTAGCCTAATAATGGGTAATTAGTTCACAAAATCTCCAAGGTAACGTTCCCAGGGAATCAGATGTCCAGAGAGCTCAAGAAAAAAGGCCACATTTATATGTCTACATATTTTATTTTCTCCCATTAATTGAGGGCGGCGCTAGCCTAGTTGACACAATCTTTAGTGCTATAAGCGGCACTATCGGAGAAATTACAAGGTGTAAGTTCACGACCTTTGGGCATAATATCACCTTTGACGCGGTCAGTATTTAGTACCACATTTAGTATAGCCAGCCCAATTTTTTCATCGCTACAAATGGCACAGTCGGAAATTGGAGGAATACTTGCAGACTAATTACACTATAAACCTTATAATTTGAATCCAATTATTAGAAAGATACAGACATATAAGTAAAGTGATTAGGCCTATAACCGCTAAGCCACGACAGGGAAACCCTTAAAATATCCCTTAGGAGATAATAGCCTCCCCCAAAATAGGTTAAGTGAAAAAATAAAATTTATTTTACGTTGATTAAAACGCCATAAAAAGATGTCGGACGACCTTAACGAGTTATTAATAGTGCAAAAATTGGTCGCGAAAAATATACAAATAGCGAAATCTATCCCGGAGTTCAATGGTCAATCAGATATTGACGAATTTAATATCAAATTGACCCAGTTTGTACAACTAACAAAAACAGACCTAGGAGCGTTAGTCGACATGCTCCTTCTACGAATAAAAGGCCAGGCCTTAACCTTTCTAAAACAGATACAACATACCATAGGCAATAACGCCAACTTGCCAATAAACACGGTTGATAACTTGTTAAAAGCATTTAAAGATAGGTTTATAGAAACCAGTTCCATAAATAAATTGAAACATGGAACAGTGAGCTTTGACTTTTCACAAAATATAAGAGAATACCTTGATAATATACGCATTTCTGTAGAGGCAAAATACGGAAGGGGTTCGGGACAAATGTATGAAAAAGTCATACTAAATACCTTTTTGCAAGGGCTACCCCCAAAACTATATAGAGTGGTAATATCCAAAAATATTCATGCGTTGGATCTGGAGGAGGTAGAGCAATTGATCGAAGTCGACACGATGGTCGCAAATCACAGTAAAGCAAAAATAAATAGCCTAAGGGATTCAAATGCGAACATAAACTTCATGAGCGACCAGTCGTCCCCCAATTTCTTTTCAAAGGATAACTCCCCAGTGCCACAAAGAAATAAAGCGCAAGAACCCGCTAGGCAGAAAACAGTACGTTTTCAGCCTATCAAACAATCCAATCACGAAAATAACCCTACAGTAATAAGTTGCTATAATTGTAAGCGTGTTGGGCATATCGCGAGAGAAAGTTCCATTATGTCCCCAACCGCATATCAAGAATTGCTGTCGGCAATAGGCAAAATTATGGCAAACATTTTTTCGGAAGAACAAATTTTAGTGCCGGTGGTGCATTAGGCTATAGCCAGGGAAGATTGCACCAATCAGTACCTTACAACACGTATCAACCAAATTTGTATAACCCTCCCCCCAATAGACAAATTAATTACCGATTTGAAAACCCAAATACTCTCCAAGACCAATATAATGCGAGAATGCAATATAGAAATCACGAAAATTTTCCAATGGGAAATGAAAATTTCGCAAGCCAACGGCATTGGCAGTCAGCGCCAGCAAGCGGCACTGACACGAGACATACACGTTACCATAATAATACATGGCAAAGGCAGGCAGACGTAAATCAATTAAATGTGCTTAAGGAACCTCATACGTTTGAATACCTATTAAAGGCACCAACACATGAAGTAAATCATTAGGGAAATGTTTCAGGCCCCTCAAAAATATAAATTGGATCCAGAGGGTTCCCTGACTATTTAATAGGTCTAAGACAATATTAGTGCCGTCTTGTAGTGAAGTTAATAACAAGTTACCTATATTTAATGATTTCTGTGTAGAAAATGTTTATTTTAAGGCTTTGAGTGACTCTGGTACAACGACTAGTACCATAAACTCTTGCGTATTTAATATGTTGCCTCTGCATATCAGGTGACAGAGGAACCCTAATAATCCAAATTTAACGAGTGTGACAGGCCATCAAATAGATGCAAAAGGTTCAATTTACCTAAGCGTAAAAATAGACAATTGGATCTTTATGACAAATTTTATAATATGCGATAACTTTCCATATGAGGCTATTATAGGCGCACATTTTCTGAGGTCTACATTAGTTTTGCAAGCTAATAATGAAGTAAATCAATAAATTAGGCTAGACATTAGTTTTACATTAGTTTTGAAAGCTAATACTCAAATGAGGAAATAAAAGAGGCTAGATATTAGTTTTACATTAGTTTTGCAAGCTAATGTTCAAGTAGCCAATAAATTAGGCTAGACATTAGTTTTACAAGCTAATATTGAAGTAAATCAATAAATTAGAATAGACATTAATTTTTCAAGCTAATGTTGAAGTGAATCAATAAATTAGTATAGATATTAATTTTACATTAGTTTTGCAAGCGAATGTTCAAGTAGTCAATAAATTAGGCTAGACATTAGATTTAGAATCTAATATTTAAGTAAATCAATAAATTAGAATTTTACATTATTTTTGCAAGCTAATGTTCAAGTAGTCAATAAATTAGGCTAGACATTATATTTAGAAGCTAATATTGAAGTAAATCAATAAATTAGAATATTACATTAGATTTGCAAGATTATTTTAAAGTATCCAATAAATTATTATAGATGTTAGTTTTTGAGTATAATATTTAAGTAATTCAACAACATAGAATGTACATTAATTTTGCAAGCTCAATTTTAAGTGAATCACTAAATTAGGCTAGACATTAAATTTAAATTCGTTTTGAAAGCTAATGTTCAAGTGAATCAATAAATTAGGCTAGACATTAGTTTTATAGGCCTAGGCCTAGTCAGTGAGTTACACATATTTAAAAGTAGTAGGCTAAATATGTCACTCAGTTATATAGTTCTGTATATAACTTAGATAGGCCTAGTCAGTGAGTTACACATATTTATAATTAGTAGGCTAAATTTGTCACTGAGTTATATATTTCTGTATATAAATTATATAGGCGTAGTCAGTGAGTTACACATATTTTAAGTAGTAGGCTAAATATGTCACTGAGTTATATATTTCTGTATATAACTTATATGCCTAGTCAGTCAGTTACACATATTTATAAGTAGTAGGCTAAATATGTCACTCAGTTATATATTTCTGTATATAAACTATATATGACGAGTCTGTGAGTTACACATATTTATAAGTAGTAGGATAAATGTGTTACTGAGCTATATATTTCTGTATATAACTTATATAGGCCTAGTCAGTGAGTTATGTATATTTATAAGCAGTAGGTTAAATATGTCACTGAGTTATTGCCTTTGCAAAACAAGTGATTCGTTTATCTGTCCTCCCCCAGACCATTCAGCATTTCCCCAGGTGGGGAGAGGGGACCACCCTACATATATGTAGTGTACATCTATAGGAGGAATGGATCAAAGGGAGACCTTGTCCCTGAGGGTTCATAATAGAATCTTGGGTACACTTGCCCGGGGTCATAAATACAGGTGGAGGAGGACGAAGGCCCCTCAAATGTACACTCAAAAGGGCCCACTGGTCTATCCACAAGTTCCATGAGTTGCAAACTTTCTCCCAGTAATGGGTTAAATTGCATGGTGATGCTGAACACCATCGTGAAAGGATCCTCTATTGGAGGACAACTGCGGCAGGGCGTAAGATCCAGATCTATAGACAGCAGCTTCTGTAAAGGGCTGCCTCGATCCTTTTGGGATACCTGCAAGAATTGGGGCCTTGCGGTCAACTCTATTCCCACTTGAGGAGTGGCACCCCTCAAGGAAATTATAGCCTAGTAAACGACACAGCATTCGCACAGGATTCTGACTAATGGACAATTCTTCTGGGATTGGTATGTTTTGATGGGCGTCTTTGGGCTGAAAAACCTCTTCCTAGCTAATTTATCTATTACGGGTTGCCTCCCCGTAGTAGCATAATATTTGTAGGCATGAATATATAATGAGTCGGAGGTAATAGGCTTGAGATTGTCTGTGCTGGATTTCGACTCTTGTTGATAGAAGAGCATCGCCAAGCGCTGAAAACCATGTTGTGACCAAGATGTGCCCAGGATTGCACAAAGCCTCCATTCATGGAGGTCCCAGGGACTTCTTGCTGTCCGGTTCTAAGTCGGCTTAAGCACTTCGGTGTAGACTTGAGAAGATATGTGATCCCCGTCCTGCACTGGTATCCGAGATCAGTGCTTTTCCTGAGGTTAAAAAAATTTCAATGATTTAAAGAACATGAAAATTGGAACTTGGAATGTTACGACCTTAAAAAATGACTATCGTATCGACATTTTGACTGACGAATTCAGACGATTCGAACTGGATCTTTTAGGAGTTTCAGAAACTTATATCTCAGGGGAAGGAAGCATGAAATTAGGTGATATAGAATTTGTTTACTCAGGCAGGAAGGATGGGTTACATAGACAGGGAGTAGGGCTCATGATGCATAAGGAAGCTGCTAAGTCTTGTTTAGGCTGGGAAGGTATTAATACTAGAATACTAATTGCTCATTTTATGACTAGAAAGTTCAAGGTATCAGTTATAGTAGTATACGCCCCTGTAGAACCGACTGATGGAGATACTAGTGACTCCGATGAATCTTATTTACAGTTACAGGAGCAAATAGACAAGGTCCCAGGTAGAAAAATGATGTTATTGCTGGGAGATTTTAACGCCCAGGTTGGTAGAAATAAGGATAGATGGTATCCCAGCTTAGGTAAATTTGGTGTAGGAAAAGAAAACAGTAATGGATACAGACTTTTGCAATTTTGTAGGTATAACAATCTAGTTATAACCAATACGGTGTTTGGTCATAAAATTGCTCATAAGCTAACAGGGTATTCACGTGATGGTAAGACAGCAAACCTTATTGATTATGTTATAGTAAACCGAAGACTGACAGGATCAATACAAGAAATTAGGGTATATAGAAGTGCTGTTATTGATGTAAAAAGTAAAGATCACCATCTAGTAGTGCCAAGGGGTAATTTAAAGCTGAAATATTGAAAGAGTAATTACCTCCCAGTAATTTATGAAGCTGGTAGACTCTAGGATGAGAATTTGTGAGAAGCTTTCTAGGAACAGTTGAATACTTAACTGTAGAGTTCAACATTTGATAACGTGGAAGATGGCTGGAATATTTTTAAAAAAATAATTTGTGAAGTTGCTGAAGGTATCTTAAGTAAGAAAGCTAAAACTGCAGCTAAGAATATTAGTGAAAAAGCTTTATGTTTAATAGAAAGGAGAAAGGAGTTCTACAAGAATTATCTGAGTGATAGATCACATGAAAACAAAAGAAATGTAAAGAAAGTGGAGAAAGCATTGTAAGGAGGTGTGAAGTGGGGGCCATGGATAAAATTGCCGAGGATTTAGAAGATGCAGCTAGACGGCATAATAGTAAAATATTGTACTGGCACTTTAACAAATTGAGAGGGAGTAGTCAATCCGGACTTGTCCCAGCTAAAGATAGGAATGGGGTGGCAATTAGCGATAAGACAAAAGCTAAAGCAAGATGGGCCGAACATTTTGAGAATTTGCTTAACCGAGATAGAGTTGCATGAAAAAATATAGAGGATAATGAAAAAGTTTGTGATACCTTGGATGTGAATGAAGATTTGTTATGTGAGGATTAATTAGAAACAGTACTAAAAGTATTAAAGAACAATAAGGCTCCAGGTACTGATATGGTAGTAAATGATTTTCTTAAATATGGTGTCTCTGAGGTTAGAAATAAGTTATTGGAGATTATGAATATGATTTTTGAAAAAGGGGAAGTACCTAACGATTTTAGGAAAACCTTAATTAAGCCACTTTATAAGAAAGGTGATAAAAGTGAGTGTGGTAATTATCGAGGCATTAGTCTGGTCTCTGTAGGTAGCAAATTGCTTAGTAATATGATACTTTTTAGGCTGAGAGATGCCGTAGACAAAGTTTTAAGAGAAGAGCAGTGCGGTTTTAGAAAAGGTAGAGGATGTGTTGACCAAATTTTCACTCTTAGGTTAATAATTGAGAAGTGCCTAAGTTTTCAAACACCTTTGGTCCTCAGTTTTATAGATTATGAGCAAGCGTTCGATTCTGTTGATAGAGGAGCTTTAGTAAAGGTTTTATCCTTGTATGGTATACCAGACAAATACATTAAAGTGATTAGTGTTATGTACTAGAATAACACTGCTGTGGTTAATGTAGGAAATGATATTAGCAGCTGTTTTTGTATTAAATCAGGAGTTGAGCTGAATTTTGTATTATCCCCCTTTATATTGATTATTTTGATGGACATTGTCTTAAGGAGCACAGGAAAGGCAATGGGTGACCATGGAATCAAAAGGGGAAGAAAAAGTCTCATGAACTTAGATTATGCTGATGATTTAAGCATCCTAGATGAAAACGTGAGCAAAATGAATGAAGTTTTAGAGGTTTTGCGAGTTCAGGGTGCTGGTATTGGTTTGAAAATTAATGTTAGGAAGACTAAGTCACTAAGGCTAGGAATAAGTGAAGATGAAAAGGTGAAGTTTGGTAATGAAAAGATTGATCAGGTGGTCAGCTTCACTTAACTTGGTATTATTATTAGTAAAGATTTTGGTAGAAGTGAAGATATTCAAAAAAGAATATCCAAATCTCAGGGTGTTTTTTCACAGTTAAAAAAAGTCTGTAAGAATAGGAAGATAATTCTGATATCAAAGATTAGAATCTTAGAAACTACAGTGATGCCAGTGGTCAAATATGGCTCTGAAGCATGGACGCCCCGAAAAGCGGATGAAGATTTGCTATATGTTTTCCAGAGAAATTGATTTAGGATTGTCCTGGGTACCCGGCAGACTGACCGTATTTCAAACAATAGGCTATACGAAAAATGTGGTTCAATACCGCTTTCTAGGTCTATAATGAAAGAAAGGTTGAGGTGGTTAGGGCATGTTGTTCGGATGAAGGATGACAGATTGCCGAAGATTGTTCTTTTCGGCCAACCATCTAGGGCTAAACGGAAAGCAGGTCGTCCCCGTCTGGGGTGGGAGGGCGTCATAAAGAATGATTTAAAGGAAATGGGAACTTCGTGGGCGGGTGTAAAAAGGGAGGCTTTGAATAGATTGGGGTGGAGGAGGAGCGTGCGTAGCTGTGTTGGCCTCAGGCGGCTTGGTGCTGCGATGAGCTGTTAGTAGTAGTAGTAGTAGTAATAGAATACTATTAGACGTGGCTAATGAAAAGCTTGTCTACCCAGCTAAGGTAGGGGAAGAAATTTCTACCTTAAGAAATTGTAACAGAGGTTACGAAGACAACGTAACAGTAAACAAAATTTCTGGTGGTATAATGTCGCAATATTTCGAACCTCATGTCTCGCAAAGACATGGCATAATTGGAAATTTGTTCAATTCTGAAAAACATTGCAGAGATGAAGTAAAATTAAATAATAAAGGTATTGAATTTGCAAAAATAAAAATAGGAGATATGCGACAGTACAGGTCAAACGAAATCAAGAAAATAGTGGAACTATGGAAAAACATAATAAAACTCAACGCGACGTCACAAGAGGCCGCAATGGCGCAGCATAGCGCCAGTATGAATCTAATAAATAATGAAAATAAAGAGCAATATTACGGATTCGCGATAAGGAAACAAAAGTCCCTCCCAAAACGATGCAAAAAATTCAAATATCACAGATGATTGAGCCAGTGGTTAGCAAATGCGAAATATGGTTTGCGACCCCATCTGAAATACCCGAAAATCTGCTATGCGAGGAACAGATAATATCTTATGACAAAGGAGAAGGTTTTATTTGGGTAACCAATAATCACAAAAACGATACAATTACGATTAAAAAGGGGACATGTTTAGTTCAAATCCAGGTTTTAACGGAGAATGATTTAAATACATGGGAAAATTTTAAAAGAATTCTAGTTAACGGCATTAAAACTTCGAATACCAAATATCCTTCAACTAAATCACAATTCTTAAACAAATTTAATAAGGATCATATTACGGACTTGGAACTTAAGAAAAAATTATGCGAATTATTATGGAATTTTAAAGATGTGTTTTCTGCATCTGAAGATAACATCGGGCTGATACCGTTTTATGAACTCTTAATTTTAACGACCGTTAATCCTGTAGCGAAACAGCCATATCGTGTGCCATATAAGCACAAATAATGGTTAAAAGAATAATATCCATGAATTAGAAAAAAATGAAATTATACGCCCAAGTATAAGTCCGTATAGTACACCAGTGATCTTAGTACCAAAAAAGAATGGAGATCTTAGACTCGTAGTAGATTATATAGCCCTCAACAAACAAGTAGTTAGCGATAGATTTCCTCTACCAAGAATAGATGAAATTCCTGACTCAATTTCAAGCAAAAACAAAATTTTTACTTCTTTGGACCTTACCCAAGGCTATCACCAAGTGAAAATAGCCGAAAAGGATGTCCATAAAACTGCATGGTCAGCATCTGAATGTGGTTCATATGAATATTTAAGGGTACCATTTGGATTGAAAACAAGTTCAAGCGCGCTATGTAGACCCCTACTGCACCTGTTAAGAGGATTAAAGAATATCATTCATTTTGTCGACTATGTTATATGCGTGGGGGAAAACACAGAACAACACTTAGCGACATTAGCTAAGGTGTTCGAGAAGTTCAGACAAGGCAATTTAAAATGCCGGCCTGAGAAAGTAAATTTATTTCAACATAAAATTAAATTTTTAGGAGTAGTAGTGACACAAGGAGAGATATCCCCAGACCCTGATAAAATAAAATGTGTTGAAAACCTCAAGCCCCCCAGAACTATGAAAGACGTAAGGGGAATTTTAGGTCTTACTGGCTGCTTTAGAAAGTTCGTGCGTAATTACGCCCAAATTGCGAAACCCCTCACGGAATTAACTAAGGGGAACTCCCGCAATGTCACCTGGTCCCAGGAAGTTCAAACTTTCTTAGACCGACTCAAAAAGGCGCTAACTTCATAACCAACTTTATCGCTCCCGAATTTCAAAACCGCACAATTTGAGTTCACGACCGATGCTAGCTCAAAGGGCATTGGCGCAGTTCTTACGCAAATAATCCCCGTAGAAAACCCTAATCCTCTAGAGGCAACGCCTAAACAAAAACAAATAGAAAAAATTATATGCTATTCGAGTAGAACTTTATCAAAAGGCGAAAGTAGTTACTCCGCCACAAAGTTAGAATTATTATCTATAATCCACCACTTGGATAAATTTAGACATTATTTAATTGATGGAAAATTTATACTACGATCAGACCATAAAAGCTTGCAGTACCTGCGCACATTTAAAAACCCCAAGGACATTCTAGCTAGATGGATTATGAAAATCCAAGACCTAGATTATGAATTTGAACATTTAAAAGGTAAACAAAATGCAGCTTGTGACTTTTTGAGTAGATACCCAGAAAATATTCCGTCGGAAACTGAGGAAAATGAAGTTAACGCTATAAATGCTAAGAGAAAACATAGATGTAAGAAAAACAAAATCAAACACACGGTAAAAGAAAATTAGATTAACTATTGTCCCTTGTCTCTGGAAAATATGAAAATAAAGCAAAATAAGGACGAAACGTGTGCAGCACTATTTGATTCTTTTTTGAATGACGATGCGCTTCATGATAAATTCAAAGCTCTTAGAAAAGAGAGGGATAATTTTTAATATGATCTTGATGAAGAAATACTGTGTATAATTGTGACTGCTGAGACAAACAGAAACCAAACCTCAATAATACCTGTGCTATCACATAACTTAATAGTGCCTGCATTTGAATATTTTCATTCAGATACAGGTGGGCATTTATGAGTTATGAAAACGTTCCATAAATTAAAACAGTATTTTTACGTGCCGTATGCAATGACAAAACTTAAAGAATTTGTAAGTACATGCGAAGCATGTAATGCAAGAAAAATCCCCCCAGCTTATCCTAATCCTCCAATGGGAAGGATCCCGGTAGCAAAGTACCCTTTCGATATTATCTCATTTGACTTATACGGAACAAGTGGATGTTTTCCTGTCTGTAGCAGAGGCCATACTTGTATTCTTTCGGTTATAGATCATTTTTCCGGATTTACTTTTGCAAAAGCATTAAAAAATCAAGGTGTTTATGCCACAAGTAAGGCGTTAGCAAAATTATTTTTAAAATTTTGTATTCCTAATAAAATTTTGAGTGACAACGGGAGCAATTTTGTTTCAAAAGTAGCAAAAGACTTAATGAGTTTTCTTAATCTAGAGAAAATGGTGACAGCTCCGTACCACCCACAAGCTAATGTTAAAATATAAAACAGGCATAAAATATTTTCGAACGTTTTAAGTATTTATACGAAAGTGAATAGGAGCGACTGGGATAAATTCTTACCTTATTTAACTAACGTAATCAACACTGCTTATTCCGAAACAACCAAAGACAATCCATTTTCTTTACTTTTTAGTCGTGATTTTAGAATCCCGTATAATGAGATTATTGAATATCGGCAGTAATATAATAGCTCGGATGATTACAAACAAGAATTCATGAATAGGATGAGAAAAACTTATAAAATAGTTTTGCAAGAGTTGGAAAAATGTAAAATAAACCAAGAGCTAAGAAACCAACCCAAAGTCAAGGGAAGTATAGATTTCAAGGTAGGAGATTGCGTCTACCTAAAGAACGAGGCAAAAACGGTAGGCAAAAACCTTTCCAACAAGTATTCTGCACCGTAAAGAATAGTCAAAAGGTACGATAACGATTATAATTTTAAAATGGAAAACCCCGATAGCGGAAGAACTTACAAGGCGCATGTTGGCCGAATAAAAAAGAGCCAAATTTCTGGAAAGATGGGTATCACATCCCTCTTCTACTGATTCGTCAGATTTGGAAAATGAGCCACCTAAATCAAGATTGGCAGAGCTAAAACCTTTGAATGTTAAACAAGATTATTTTGAAGATGAGAGCGATGAGGAAAACTTCAAAAAATTTTTAGCTATGAAAAATCTAGTTATTCCAGAGAAAAAATCCCTAATACCAGTAAAAATAAAAACGCAAAAAAGTCCAAAAAGTTATTCATCGGCGAGCGCAGGAGATTTAGATTATACAATATCTCCAAAAACCCAATTTTTCCCCGATAGAATTTTGACCACTTGTCCCCCCAAATGATTTCCAGACAATATGGTTTTCCCTGCAACACCGATACAAAGGCCCCTGTCCTTACAGGAGGAATTAAACAGAGCTGTAGAAACCCCCGGCATTACTGTAAAGAAAACTCCCCCCAAAGATTCAACTAAAACAAACCTGCGTGAAGCTATGGATTTAATAAATTTTCTAATCAAAACGAGTCAAAGTACATTGCGCGAGAGTAAAACTCGCAAAGATGACCAGCAAGGAAAATATCATCATATAACTGTGTCAAAAGTCAAGCCTAAAGGGTGTAATTCATGGAGGAAATGCTTTGTGCAAAAAATGCCCCATACCCTCGTGAACATGGCCTTCAAACAGTGGAGGAACCCCGCAAAAACTATTGATTCCTCCCAAAGTTCTCAAGAATCTTTCAAATCCCCCGAGTTGAGAACTCAAGGCGGGGACTTAGAGAATAAACCTTCTACTTCCAGAGGAGTAGAAATTTACGAAGGAAGAGCAGGTGATACCTCAAAAAGTCCTCAAAAGAGTCTGAAGACGAATCAGACCATATAGTAGTTAAAGAAATAGGAAAATCAAGACCGACTTCAGCCGCTGCACACGCGAAAGAAATAAGATTAAAAGGGCAAGAATTTTTGAAAAAACAATACAAGAAGTTTGACCTTATTTCATTAGAAAAACCGAAAAACAAAAAACCGCAAGAAACAGAGGAGAAAATAACGACACAGTCAGGTAGAACGGTTAAAAAACCTGACAGATGGAAATATCCCTAATTAATGTAAAGACAAATTTAAAAGATAATAAATTTAACACCATAATAAATTTAACAGTGTGCAAGTAAAGTTACCCAATTAAATATTAATTAAAAAAAAAAAATACGAGGGATGTCAAAACATTGGGGATCAGAGAGAAAGGCCCACATTAGGAAGCTCGTGGTCGTCTGAAAACGACAATGGGCGTTGGACCAGGTTTTGTGGGAAGCCTGGGGAGAAACTCAAAGCCCATGCAGCTTTAAATTTGTTGTGGGCGTGCTTGCCCTCGGATTTTCTATGAAAAATCGACCCATGTCCTAACCAAGATGGATATTATCCAAAACAAGAAATTACTAGTACAGAAGCGTCTAATTATATGAAATATTTTGTCTTACTGCAGACTATAATTATTTTAGGCGTACACAAAAAATAGGATACCAGTGTAATTATGTGCTGCACGTTTACTTATTCATGTGTTTATTACTCGAGAAATATAACATAAAATTAAACAGTATAGCGGTTATTATTAACGCTTTAAAATCATATCTCAACAAGTCATATAGGTATATCACGACAAGAATAAAGCTAGGAAGCCCTAAATTTACTTCCTAACATATCTAATCATAAAAATATTTATTCTGTTTTAAGTCTACAAATCAGTTTTCTTTGGCCATTGCCACAAAATGATTAAATAATAAGAAATAACATAACTAAAAATTAGAGTGTCTTTGAAAAAAAAATATATAATAATAACAAAGCAGTAAACAAACGAATTTTTCAAAAATGGGTAGAAGTAATGATAAATTAATTCTAGAAATAAACAATAAGATTGGGCCTAAGAATATCATCATAATTCTCGTTGTTCACGCAGTGGCCCAAGATATTGTAAAACATGGAGTAATATTCAAGCATGAAAATTCATTGCTACCTAGCCATGACGCATGGAAAATCTTTATGAAATTGGACCCCAAAACCTTCAAGACCTTGTTTCAACAAGTTACAAGAATAGAAAGAAACACGAATGAACTCAAAGAATCGACCAATTTCTGGTGGAACATGCTATTGGCCATATGTTTCATATTCGTAACTTTCCTGACCATAAGAACCCTCTTAACTTTTAATTACGGAAAAGTCCTAAGACTAAGAAGACGAAAACCAAGAAAAGAACACGGAGAAACAGCTGAAATGCAGAGGTTAAACCCGGAACCCCATGAGAACGTCGAAGCCAAGAAAAAGGGAAGACATTAGAAAACGAGTGGGTATAGAGGTCTCCACTCGTCCTTGCTATGTCTTGTTCCCTCATTGTAGTATCGTTTATATAAAACCGTGTGGTTATGACGCTGCAACATGCGTCTCTTAATCAGCACGGACGTGCGTGAACAATGTAGGCATGAAATATGTTGTAAAATTAGACCTAAAAATTAACCATGTAGCATAAACTCTGTTTAAATGATTATCTTAAACCAAATGTAAAATTAGATAAGTATCGAAAGAAGTTAAAATAGAGTGTATGTAGTAGTGTATATTAGAAAGCATAATAAGAGACCACACTTAAAGTTAAAAAATTAATATTTCATAACGTCGTTAGGCTATAACAACTTAGAAGAAACTTCTATGTATTGAATTTCCCAATGGGAATTATGTCGTTTTATTATAACAAAAACGATAAAAATTTAGTTTTCAGTACTAATATTAGTGTATTTACTTAAATATGTCTCGGAGTATAAAATTCATATACCCAATTAATACGTGACTTATTTGTACTATGAGTGTTTATTTCAAAGGACGTGTGACTCTACCTCGTTATTTTTATTACAGGAAGTGGATGGACACATTGAATATTGAGCATTACAATGAGTTACCAAATGCAGATACAACCTAGTAGCATTTATTTTCATCATACCTCAACCAACGAAGAGTACTCACCATGCACTTAAGGAAATTTTCATCCCAGCTTCTTCTACGAGTACAACCGTTACCTTTGATCGCTTTTTCCTCGACCATGAACCATACTACGCATCACTTAACTTTATATTTGAATATCAGTATCCTGCGCATTATCGAACTATATAATCACATAAATTCTGAGAACCCCATCGACCAGTACAAGATATAAGTACAGAAATATCGCCCTTGATAATCATTATGGACCCCAGAATCATTTGACTGTATAGTGATGATATTTGAAATTAAATGATATTTAACGATATTTGAAATTAAATGATATTTGAAGATATTTGAAGTTGAAGTTAAAGACAATTTGAAGTTTAATTCTGAGAACCCCATCGATCAGTACAAAATATAAATACAGAAATATCACCCTTGATAATCATTATGGACCCCAGAATCATTTGACTGTATAGTGATGATATTTGAAATTAAATGATATTTAACGATATTTGGAGCTAAGAGATATATGAAGATATTTGAAGTTGAAGTTAAAGGCAATATGTTAAAGGGTTCACCATTATTTGATGTCAACCAGTTTCAAATCAAAACTTCAATTTACCTGTGATTAAACAAGCAATCATCGAAAGGTTAATCGACGCAAGCCAAGGGCTAACAATTTTATAAAATGGACAAATGAACAATTTTACGCAAGAATAAACTCTCTATGTGCCTCAAAATATCCTAAAAATGATATGCTGAGAAGAAAATAGACGCACTCCCAGTGTTCGACCCCTTAATGATAAGGCACCCTATGAACTATAAAAAAAAAGCAGGTGAGAATGAACCCTGATAGCATATGCCAACACCTGTAGTAGGAAGCATCATTTCCCAGTTGACAATTAGAGAAAACTTGTCGTGTGAACACAATTAGGCTCGAACTGTTCCATGAAGAAACCATAACGTAAGTGCTTTAAAAATTTGCCAAGAGAAAAAGAGTGAAGGACAATAATTTACAACAGAAGAATTGAGCACACTAAAGACTCGAAGGTAATGAAATAGATGTGAATTTACATATGTTACTTCTTAATAGCTTTGATAACTCAAAAATCCCAATATCCTATCATTAACGTTGCGTAGCAAACATCTCCAGTGAAAGTGTTTTAAAATTACCAGTGAATATGGTAGACACAATATTGTGTTTTAAATTATTTTTATATGTAGTGCTAGATGTTCAGATATCTATGTGTAACTTTTTCGAGATATTCATTTAATGTAGCGTAGACAGAAAATAGTATGCTATATAAACAGCAAAATAAAAAAAAGCCTAGTAAAAAGTGAATTCAAAAAAACTTATGTAAAGGTAAAATAGCCCCAACCTTGTCGGAAATGTAAAAGTAATCAGTGTTAGATGTAGAAAAAAATCTTTAGTAGCTAGCCTAGAACCATGAATAATCTTAATCCGGTAGACGAATTTTAGATAGGGACATAGAACAAAATAAAAAAAGTAATCGAGAAAATTTGTAGGACCCCCGATTAAGCCATAACATAAATATAAAATAATTATGTAGAAGAAATAGTTAATAAATGGAGAACATTTTAAAAGCCCAAAGGCAAGCAAATGCTAATGACGGGACGCCATTAATTGATGGGAAGGGTAATATGTGCCGTGAGTAAAATGCAATGTATTTAAAATACCAAAGTTCCTTCTTTTAATGATAATTCCGACTTCCTCTAATTAATTTAAATATATTTTAAAAAATTAAAAGTCATCAATCAGAAAAGAGAAAAAGTGCAGTCACCCCCACACAAAGAACGGCGCTATCCAAGCTTTAGATTTCGCTAAGAGAGTGAGTAATAAAAAAGATGCTACCTACAATATTTCTAAGGAAGTTTAAACTATAAGAGCCGTGTGAACGTTTGAATCATCAGAAATAAATAAAACAATTTATTGAACTAAGGGTTCACATCCTTGGTCCACTCGGGCCAATGGTGAGCCAGTTCTTACAGCGCAAGACAAAAGAGCTACGTTTGATAGCGGGGTAGAAGTGCTTTTTGAGGATATTCGTAAAGGAGAATCAGGACCATTCAGATAGAAGTCTTAAATTCTTTCATGTTGTATCTCGGTCACCGTTATTGTCATTTGGAGTGACCCACTGCTGTTCACCTAAATATGTAAGTTTCAATAAATCTATTGCTTTTTTTATCTGTGTTTATTTAATTTTATATGTCTGGATCTAGCCTAATAACAGGTAATTAGTTCACAAAATCTCCAAGGTAACGTTCCCAGGGAATCAGATCTCCAGAAAGCTCAAGAAAAAAGAAGCCACATTTATATGTCTATATATTCTATCTTCTCCCATTAATTGAGGGCGGCGCTAGCCTAGTTGACACAATCTTTAGCGCTATAAGCGGCACTATCGTAAAATTACAAGGTGTAAGTTCACGACCTTTGGGCATAATATCGCCTTTGACGCGGTCAGCATTTAATGCCACATTTAGTATAGCCAGCCAATTTTCTCATCGCTACACCCCCAGGGATCATTTTGTCAAACCAAAGGTCTTAGAAGATCAGGAGAGGGCTTCTTCGAACCAAAATTAAAAGTTTATGTACCTTTTTTAAGTGAACAAACAGAATGGAGAGCGACTAGCCCCCTTTCCCAGCCTCTTTCCCCCAGAGACATCTGAATGAAAATTCTGAGATAGTCATTTGGTATATCATAATTGACATGTCCAATAGATATGCCTCTGGGGATGACAAGACCCCTCACATTCTTTAGGGAAAGTGCCGCAAGTTATGCAATTTGTCCATTGATTACAGACAGCATTTGTTATTGGGAAACATACTGACATTTTGAATATTCTAGTCTTCTTTTTTTAAGTCTAAAGTGATTGGAGACAAACCAGCCTCTATCCTAAACTGTTTTTGACATTTGGTCGTTTTGTTACCCCTTTGGACATCTGTTCGACATTTTTAGTGGCTGTTTTGTACTTTTTCTTTGGCTACTCAATTTTGCGTGTGGGGGAATGAGCGGGGAGGGATTTCGGGGGGGGGGGTTAAGACAGGAATTCATCTTGCATATCCTTTAAATCATGGGATCTTTCAACCTAATGGATCTCTTGGAAGAAATATTGCGAGACACAAATAACTATGGCAACGGTCACATTAAAATGCAAGAACTGGAGGATGATGTAAACCAGCCCGCTGATTCACTTGGTCAACAGTCTCGGTTAGAAGACAAGTGATAATGAGAATCAATATATTAAAGCCTGCCGCATAGCCGTGCCTTGCCGGCATATAGTGCACGCTCCCGGTATTTTTTAAACTATCAACATTTTTGGCATGTTGTTCTTCATTTGATGGAAAACTATAGTCAGCATTCAGAGTAAGAACAGCACATATGTCGTTTCATATAGGAGGAATGAACCGTCTATAATCCATACTATCTGGCACAGTAGAAATGAGCTGCACGTTTGGAGGTTATTGTCCCTGTGAAGCAGCACATTGATTTAAATCATCCTCTACTTCTCGCATTTTCACATAATCTTTGGCATAGTTGTTTGTATCTCGCAATGTTTCTTCCAACAGATCCATTAGGTCATGAGAGATTCCGTAATTTAGACGATGTGTAAGGCGTTCCTAAACAGCATCGTTGGGGTCAACATGTAAATTCGGCCATATGAAGGTGGTTTGTGATGGATCTGCCACCAAATTGAATTTGTGGTCAATTTGCCCAGCTACTTAGAAGGTAAAAACATTATGGCTTCTGATAGTTCGAACATCGCTTACGTTGAAAGAAGCAAAAGCTAAACATGAATTTTAGTTTCAGATTCCTTTGTGGAACTCTTTACACAGCGAGTGACATTTTAAAAAAGGCAAACCAATTCATTTGGAAATTATGGAGGTGGCAATGCAATTCAACCTGCGAACAGCAATATCCAAATGAACCATCTTTGTTTGTTACTCTTTCATTGGGAAAATGGAGGACTCCGCTGTTTTTTTATAGGCAGCGCGCGAGCGCTGCCTAAGTAAAGAACGATGTGGGCACAATGTGTTGATTTTTGTTTTTTTCTCCATACCCGGGCACTTCGTATCGAAGGAGTTATCGTAGAAACTTCGAAAAGGGCTCATTCGATTGGGAATGGGAGTGGCTAGTGCTCTTTTTAATCGTCGAAAGTGATTATAGGGCAGCTAGCCCCCCCCGCGCCCATCATTCCCCCAAACACATCCAATCAAAATTTTGTAATAGCCATTTTGTTCAGCGTTGTTGATTTCCAGATAGAAAATGTGTTTTTGAGGAGGACACTCCCCCACAACCCTCGGGGCAAGGGTTTTAAGTTATGCCCTGGGGGCACATACGATTTTTATAGAAGGTGTTGTCGTAAAAAATTCAAAAAAGGTTCATTCGTTTTTAAATTAAAAGGGCTAGTTCTCTTGTTATTAGTGTAAAGTGTTTTGTGGGCACATAGCCCCCCCCCCCCCTCCCCGCCCATGATTCCCCAAAATAAATCCAATTAAAATTTTCAGATAGCCATTTTGTTCAGTGTAGTTGATTTCCAGATAGAAAATACGTTTTTGAGGAGGACACTTCCCCACAACCCTCTGGGCAAGGGTTTTAAGTTATGCCCTGGGGGCAAATAAGGTTTTTATAGAAGGCGTCGTCTTAGAAACTCCAAAAAAGGCTCATCCGATTGGAAATTCAAAGGTCCAATGCCATTTTTCATAGTCAAAAGTGATTGGATGGCACCTAGCCCCCCCCCCCACGCCCATTATTTCCCCAAATACATCCAATCAAATTTTGAGATAGCCATTTTGTTCAGCGTAGTTGATTTCCAGATAGAAGTATTTTTTTGAGGACACTCCCACACAACCTGCAGGGCAAGGGTTTTAAGTTATATCCTGGGGGCATATAAGGTTTTTATAGAAGGCGTCATCGTAGAAACTTCAAAACAGGTTCATTTGATTGGAAAGTTAAAGGGCTAGTACCCTTTTTAATAGTCGAAAGTGATTGGAGGGTAACTAGCCCCCCCCCCCCTCCCCGCGCCCATCATTCCCCAAAACACATCCAATCAAAATTTTGAGATAGCCAATTTGTTCAGCGTAGTTTATTTCCAGATGGAAAATATGTTTTTGAGGAGGACAATCCCCCACAACCCTCAGGGCAAAGGTTTGAAGTTATGCCCTTGGGGCATATAAGAACGGTCTTGGCACAATGTATTATTTATTATTGTTTTCCTTTAGAGCACTTCGTATCGACGAAGTTGTCGTAGAAACTTCGGAAAGCGCTCATTCAATTAGAAATTGGAGTGGCTTGTGCTCTTTTTAATAGTCGAAAGTGATTGGAAGGCGACTAACACCCCTTCCACGACCACTATTTCCCGAAACACATCCAATCAAAACTTTGAGATGGACATTTTGTTCAGTGTAGTTGATTTCCAGATAGAAATTATGTTCTTTAGGACTATCCCCCACAGCCCTTGGGGCAAGGGTTGTAAGTTATGCTCTGGGGACATATAAGGTTTTTTATAGAAGGCGTTGTCGTATAAACTTTAAAAAAGGCTCATTCGTTTGGAAATTCAAAGGGCTAGTGCCCTTTTTAATAGTCGAAAGTGATTAGAGGGCAACTAATCCGCCTCTCACGCCCACCTTTATCCCAAACACATCTAATCAAAACTTTGAGATAGCCATTTTATTCAACGTAGTTTTAAGTTCTGGAAATTTGGTTTTTGAGGATGAACCCCCCCCCCCCCCACAGAACTCGGGGCAAGGGTTGCAAATTACGCCCAGGGGTCATATTAGATTTTTATATAACGCATTGTCGTAGAAACTTCGAAAAGGGCTCATTCGATTGGAAATTGAAATGGCTAGTTCCCTTTTTAATAGTCGAAAGTGATTCAAAAGCAAATAACATCCATTCCACGCCCACCATTTCCCCAAGCACATCCAATAAATATTTTAAGATAGCCATTTTGTTCCACGCAGTTCAAAGTTCAGGAAATTATACCTTTGAGCAGGGCACTCCCCCACAGTCTTCAGGGCAAGGGTTATAAGTTATGCCCTGGGGCTATATAAGGTTTTTATTGAAATCGTTGTCGTAGAAACTTGAAAAGGGGTCATTTGATTGGAAATTCTAAGGGCTAGTGCCCTTTTTAATTGTTGAAAGTGATTTGAAGGCAACTAACCCTCCTCTCACGCCCATCTTTTCTCCAAACACATCCAATAAATATTTTAGATAGCCATTTTATTCAACATAGTTGAAAGTTTTGGAAAATAGGTCTTTAAACATGACAACTCCCCCCCCCCCCCCACAGCCCTCAGGGCAAGGGTTGTAAGTTATGCCCTGGGGGCGTGTATGGTTTTATTGAAAGCGTAGAAACTTCAAAAGGGCTCATTCAATTGAAAATTGAAAAGGCTAGTGCCTTTTTTAATAGTTGAAAGTGATTGGAGAGCGACTAACCCCCTCTCACGCCCACCATTTTCCCAAATACATCCAATAAAAATTTTAAGATATCTATTTTGTTGAACGTAGTTAAAAGTTCTTGAAATTAGGTCTTTTAGGATGATAACCCCTTCAGAGCTCTCAGTGCACGGGTTGTAAGTTATGCCCTGGGGGCTTATAAAGTTTATATAGAAAGTTGTTATAGAAATTTCAAAAAGGGCTCATTTGATTGGAAATAGAAATTGCCCTTTTTTATAGTCGAAAGTGAGTGGAGAGTAAATAACCCCTCCTCTCACGCCCACCATTTCCTCAAGAACATTCAATCCAAGTTTAGACATAGCCATTGTGTTCCACGTAGTTGAAATTTCTGGAAATTATGTATTTAACGATGACAAACCCCCCACAGAGCTCCCTGGGCAAAGGTTGTAAGTTCCACCCGGGGAGCTTGTAAAGTTTTTAGACATAGAGTTGTCGCAAAACTTCAAAAGAGGCTCATTCAATTCAAAATTGAGAGGGCTAGTGCCCTTTGCAATAGTTGAAAGGGATTGGAGGGTAACTAACCCCCCTCTCGCACCCACAATTCTTCCAAACACATCCAATCAAAATTTTCAGATAGCCATTCTGTTCAACGTAGTAGAAAGTTTTGGAAATTAGGTCTTTGAGAATGACACCCCCCCCCCCCGTGCACACAGGGCAAGGGTTGTAAGTTATTCCCGGGGGGCATATAAGATTTTTATTGAAAGTTTTGTCGTAGAAACTTCAAAAGGGCTCTTTTGGTTGGAAATTGAAAGGGCTAGGCCATTTTTAATAGTTGAAACTGATTGGAGAGCGACTACCGTTCCTCTCACGCCCACCATTTCCCCAAACACATCCAATCAAAATTTTTATATAGCCATGTAGTTTAACGTAGTTGAAAGTTCTGGAAATTAGGTCTTAGAGGATGACGACCACCCTAACAGACCTTAGGGTAAGGGTTATAATTTATGCCCTAAAGTGTTTATAGAAAGCGTTGTCGTTTCAAGCTTGACATTTTTATGGTAAAGATCGAAGTGGGTATAATGTATTATTTCTGTTGTTGTTGTTGTTTAGACTAGGGCACTTCGTATCGAAGGAGTTGTTGTGGGAACTTCGAAAAGGGCTCATTCGATTGAAAATAAAAAGGGCTGATGCCCTTTTAATAGTCAAAAGTGATTTGAGCGCAACTAATACCCCTTTCACTCCCCCCTCCCACGCCCACCCTCCCACGCCAACCCTCACATTTCTGCTCTTAAAATTTAACCAAATCAAAATAGCATAAGTGTATCCAAGCTATCAAAGAAAGTAAACAGATATTTTTGCGAATAGTATCAAGTTTTCCATTTCAGGTCAACTAGAGGAGGTATGAAACTAAATTGCACAGTACTATTTGTGTCCAGATTTTTAAAAGGGTATATGTTGTTAAAAATTGCTGAAAATTTTTCTCCAGTATACAAATAGCAGGCCAAAGTATAAAGTCTTAAAAAAAGAAAAGATTTAAAGTATTATTTTCTTTTTCCATGAAAAGACTATGTCAATATAAAACGAACAGAAATTAATTAAAAAAACTTTCAACAAAATAAATTTTTCAAAGAAAAGTTTCATTAAAAAAAAAATTAGCAAAAATAAAATAATCTACCAAGCGTGAAACTACCACAAATCAGCATCGATAAATAAATGAAACCCACAACGAACAGAAATTACAATAATTAACCGAGTCAAACTCAAAACGAGCAGAAATTAACAGAAGTTGGGCGCAAAACCCCTATGCCTTCCCAAGGCCAGAACAAAATTTGCACTTTACTGAAAAAATACAAATGAATGTGCATAGTGAGTTTAATATACATATACTGATATTTAGTAATGAAAATGTTAATATTATTTGATTTATTAAAGTTAATAAAAAAAGAGATAAAAAATAAGGTTTTAGCTGGTCTTGGACACTCTTAGTCATCAAAATTGAAGGTTCGTTCAGTTCGCTTATATTTCTCTCATTTCTAAAATAATAAAACTGTAACAATTGCACAAACATTTAAGTGCATTGTAATAAAGGAAAGGCACATCGAAATTCTAAGATTTTTTTCATATTATTGCTGCTGACAAGTCTATATACTATTAAGATACAGCTGTGATTATAAATTGGTAGTGTTAATGGGATATTATGTTGCCATTATTGTTAATGAAATAATAATTATTATTAAAGTTACAACTAAAACAATATTAATTGTAGCTATTATTGTCTATAGTAATTGTTGATCATTGATCCTAAATTTAATTGTTAATTACTCGTAACAAATTATTAATTACAACTAATTTTGTATTTAGTCTTAGTTGTGTTTATGCTTGGAAATAAAATGTGGGATGGCAAGTCTTCGAACGTGGGCTCCTGTCAGCAATGAAAACACTTCAGTCAAAGGAAACTTTTTATAGTTTCTTTGGCATTAACCGTGAACTAAGTCGTTAGTCTTAGGGATTTCGCCATGAAAGAGGCTATTGGATGGTGGCAAGATCCCTACAACCGAGAAAAGCCTGAAATATTTTGGCCTGAGAATGCAATTTTTTCCGTCTCCCCCTCCCCGAAATATAACCTTCTAATCTACGTCCTAATATCAGACCTGTCTAACCATACTGAACGTGTACAGGATACACTTCTAGGGTTTCAAAACCCACCGGTTCTACCTGAATTATTAATGAAAATAAAATTGTTTACATAAAAATTAGTTGATGTTAACGACTAACAAACAGAAGTTGCCAGATAATGTGAATTTATTAGAAACAAATTAACTTGGCCATTAAATTGAAGGATATTTTCTGTATAACTTTTTATGTAAGGAGGGCTTACGACGATCCCAAGACAGTCCTTTTAATATATACAAAATAATTTGCTTTTAGACCCACTAATTACAGACGAATTTTTTTCTTTTTTAGAGGAATGCCGTGTGGTAAATCTTGCTGAACGTTCTCGAGTGCTTCATGACGGCTTAAAAGTCTGCCAAAAAGCCTTAGAGAAGCTGGAATACCAAGGATCGGCCTATTTCATCTGTTTTTCAGCCTCCACGGTTTTATCAATTTTTTTGTTGATTTTTGTGATCATGCCTGTATGGATCAGCTCAATTTGTCATTCCTTATTGTGGTTAGTTTCATTATTTTTCTTGTATATGGCAACAGTGTGGAATATGATGGAGCGAAATGGTATTTTATCGGGATTTGATGGTCTTGAAGTAAATATAAGATCACTAGAAGAGCCATAATGATTTGCTGTTTCGTCTTTTTTGTTCATTATTTTTGGGTTTTATGTCTGTTAAATTAATATATTTATTGGATTTTATTGTTTTGATTGTTTTTCAACATAAGAGTAAATTTATGTTGGTTAGAAAAGTATATTTTCACTTATTTAAAAGTTTCTAAAGGCTAATTAATAGAGTGCGTACTGCAGTCCTTGCATGCACGCCTCGTATGCAGAAAAAGCGACAACTTCTCAGAATATTAACTCCTCCTACTTCCTGCAGGTGTGACAAAAGAGAATTGATACTGTTAAAATAAAAATAATTGAATTGAAGAATCCGTTTATCATGTACGGTTTTAACTCCCATATAAAATCAAATGCAGGGAGAAAAAGAAAACTTAAATACCGTAAATGCTTACAATTTTTCTCAAACTCAAAACAAAATCAGAGTGATATTTTGTATTTTTGGTTCAAGTCGACTAGATTTCATAAGAAATGAAAAGTTTACGCAATGTATTAATTAACAAAATAAACAGAGCGTTCACACGCAGGTCCAGCAAGACCTCCATGTCTAGATCTATATTAGTCCAGTCATATTAGGAAATTAGTTGTAAATAATTATCTAAAATGGGAAACTTTGCATATGTATAGTACTAGCACCCAGTAAAAACATAATAAGAACCAACATTCGTGCATGCTGTGCTACGGCCGCCATCTTGGAAAATGGTGGCTGATTTTTATCTCCTTGACTATTTTTCACCAACAGTTGGAAATACAAAAAAAAATTCAAACAAAAGTCAAAAGAACACAAAGAAATACATCTTTTTAGTCCTTGTAACTTTTGTCTTATCTCTAACGGCTATAGAGAAAAGTTAAATCATTAATGAAAAAAAAAACTTAAATTTTGTTCAAATTCTGGTAGTTTTTTTTTCAAAAAAAATCTTACTTTGCAGTTGCCATGCTAAATGAAACTTCACTTGACGGCAGGGTTCAGGTATAAATGTCTACATTAGAAAACATATTTAGATATTCAAAAAAAAAAAAAAATGTTAATAGTAATTACGTACATGTCTCTGGTGACACAATGTAGAAGGAGCCTTTATTTGTATAAAACAGTGTAACATTTGTAGGAGCGATTATGTGTCAGTAGTAACAATACTTACTCTATGACAACGACAGCTGATGCACCCATCTCCGGCTTTGAAGCAACATATTTGACACCAACGGGTAGCAGTCTCAAGTAAATTGTCTGGGAATCGAGGAACTGTGGTAGACAGTAAATGCTAAAAACTCAATTCCCTGCATAATGAAAGGTCACTCCTTCTCATGGGCAGTTCGGGCACATATCATTACAGCTCTTATTTGATCTGCTCATCATTGAACCTGATACTAGTGGAGTGAATGAGGACGAGAAAAAATTTTGTTCGAAAGTGTTCGCCTATGAAGTGACTTTTAACAAAGATGCGGAAAGCAATGATTTGCAAGAGTTTTCGACACACTTTCAAAACAAGCGTAATGAGTTAGAGTCTAAGAGTGCAACCGCCAGATTTTGGGTGACGTATCTTAAGCAAATCCTTCTGATCTTGAACTTTATCAGAGCTGAGAAAACAGGTAATTGGATTCTGCACATTGCAACAATTTCTGAGATTGTTCTATGCCGCTGGCCATGAACTTATGAAATCAAAGCGTCCGCTACAAACAGATGAATGTGAGAACTAATTTAATCATAGTTTTCTGCATTCATTTTCTATAAGTATTCGCTGTTCATGTTCTTTTTTGTGCCAAAGAGAATAAATGAATTTTAGCTTTTCCTGCCGCTGAAATGCGAAAATGTCACTCAGCTAGACTTTTGAATTTATGTGACTGCGGGATTTGGTTTAAGAGGTCAGACAATATTAGAAAACGAGCATATATTACCAAGGCCTTATCCTGTATTTTGTTCAGGGAGGGGGGTGCTATTTTTTGGGGTGGGGGGATACAAAAAAAAACTTTGAAAACCATCAAAAAGTTGTTTATATATATTTCTGTTACGTTTTTACGAGTCGAACAGAAATTTAAGGGGAATGTTCAACCCCCATCCCCCGGATATGGCCTTGTATGTTACAATGAAACAAAATCTAAACGGCTTTTGCTTGACAGGAAGAAAGTTGGATTTTTGCAGTTACTGGATTCTCTCAGGATTTTAGACCGACGACAACAGATTTCTTATTTTCTGGCGTGGAAGCCATGTCTCTAAAAATGTTGCCACCTGTAACACAAAAATGTTATATTTAGCACTATTCCATCAGGTGTAGTACTGTAGCACGTGCTACATTTAATGTAGCAGTTTATCTCATACATGGCCAAATTATAGCACTTTCATGCAACAACTTTTCTTTTTGTCTTTGACTCATTAATGAGGATTTTGGAAAAAGGCCAAGAGGTATTAAAAAAGAAGCGTGAATCGTCTTTTCACCCTGTTTGTTTCAAAAGATTGGCGCGAAGTTTGATACAACCAGGCATGGTTCCTAAGAAGAAAATGAATTATTCTGCAAGAGCAAGATATTCGTCGTCACTGTTGAATAAAAATAACACCTCTGGATAGAATTTGTGAGCACTATAAGCGGTTGATCTATGAGTTTCAATAGAAAGGCTTTTTTTAGTTACATAGGTACACATTGATAAGCCTGTGTCTATGTTAGTTTTTCAAATCTTCGGATAATAAAAGAAATGCAAATGGTTTTGTAAGGAACCTACTTGGATCTCAGGCAGTCAGCAACGTACCATTTTTTCTATATTCAGAAAGATTTAAGTTTCATTTGATATGGTGGTAATGCAAAATGAATTTTGACTAGGTCAAGCAAGATTCGGATTTGGTCACTATACTTTAAAAGATTTTAGCTAGTTAGAGTATTAAGTTTAAACTTTCAGGCTATGCTGGTGGTATGCTTTAAAATTCTCGGTTGTCATGCATCATCAAAACCGAGATTTTGTTTGCTGCAAGCTCCACACATGAGCAAAAGAAAGTTGAGAAACGAGAAGCAAACAGAACCGCAGCTAATCCTTGCTATCGCATTTGGATCTTCTTCCAGAAACTATTAAAATGATTATTTTTTATACATATATATAATAACATGTTTAGACAGGGAACTGAGGCTATTACTTCCTGACCATCTTTCTGTTTTTGGGCCCGGAAGATCAGTGGGTCAGAAAATGGAATGGAAAGCCATAGTATGAACTGCTTTTCTGGGAAAACTGCTTGAAGAAGGATACGATAAGTGACAAATGAATTTTTTTTAACGTGGTTTAGAACAGAAAAGGGGAAAATGTCTAGCTGAGCCTCTACTTTGGGTTTTGGCTCAGAAAAAAGATTTGATGAGGATAGCTGATAAAGTTGCTAAGACATATTATGAAATTAATTAAAAATAATCTTTCCGAAAATGAAGTTTTCTAAAGAAAAGTAAAGGCCATATTAAACATAAGATCAGAAGAAATAGAAACCTACAGTAACTCAAACTAAGTAAATCTAGCTTGAACGGACAAAAATATCTACAAACAAGAGTTTGGGTTTTGCCTCCTTCTTTCACAGTAAAAGTCTAAAACATACTGCATCACTGGCGCTTTACTGAAAACAAATTATATTACAAATATTTTCTTTTTGTACTTATTACAACATTGAAAATAAACATAAAAACTACAGTAAAATTAAATTTTGACTGATGAGCTTTCAGCAATTAATATCATTACATATCAAATATTCATTTTAATTTTATTGGTTCTTCCCAAGACTGTTCAAGACAGATATTGCTGTACTACAAACAAAAGTCTGGACACTGCCCCCTTCCCTAACTGTAAAAGTCTAAAGCCTATTACGTCATTGGTGCTTCAATAAAAACGAATTATGCTACTAATATTTTCTTTTCCAGTTAAGGCAACACTGAAAATGAAAATAAAGTTACAATGAAATAAAATTTTGAACTGATGATCTTTCAACAATAATAGCATTATATATCAAACATTCAGTTTGATTTTATTTATAATTTCCAAGACTGTTCAAATCACATATAGTTTTCAGTATTGTTGTAACTGGTAAAATTGGTCACGGTAAAATTGGGTATTTTACGTGTTAAATTGGTATTTTACCTATTTTACGTAAATTACGTACTTTACCTATTTTACCGGTATTTTACGTATTTTACGGGTATCTTACATATTTTACTGAAATATTTTACGAGGCCTTGCAATTTTTAGAGCACAAAAGCGCGAAGAGGCTGGCAGAAAAAGATTGGATATGATTGTGTTTTGTGTATAGCCGTGTTCTCAGGTTTAAAAGGCTCTTGTTATCTGAACAATAATGTGTATTCAAGTACCAATAATTATAATTTAAAATGGTTAAATATTAGCTGAACTAAAATTATATTAGTTCTGTGAAGTATTGAAGACAGAAAGGGCTAGAAGCATAATTGACATATGACAAACAAAAAAATAATAAAATTAAATAGCCGAGAAAAATGAAGATAATGTCAGCCAGCTGACAAAAAAGAACTGAAAATGTTAGAGGCAGATGTATCGTTAAGGGCTTCCGCCTAGCCGTCTTCAATAATCAAAAAAACGAAGGAAAACTAATGTTGTGAATTAACTCTAACTGAGCAAAAGAAAGATTGAATCAAACAAACCCAAAAAACTGCTTCCTGTTCTGACCGTGCTTCAGAACAAGCACGGTCACCTGAATCAGAATCTAAGTCTGAAGGAGAGAAGCTAGAATTGCAAGCAAATCCCGTTGAAGACTGCCTTAATGACTGTGAAAGTGACTGAATGTTCCGCTCTTATGATACAGTACTTAATCAAACTTAATCAAGTTAATCAAAGTGTTACAAACTCTTTTTTAACCGTGTTCGGTACTTTTATAAATAAATGAAAAATAACATGTATATGATATAAGGAATGTGGCTGAATACGACTTTTTAAATATGCAAGGCTGTTAGGGCAACATTTCTTAGGTTTAAATGAAGGAAAAAATGACTAGTAGGATTGTACTCCCAAATAATGGTAAATATGATTTATTTATTTTATTTTTGTATTAATAATTTTTTTTTATACAAAACAGGTGTCTGAAATCAGGTACTGTCCAATTGCTTAGGTATTACCCTAGGTACAAGATTACGAAAGGGATAAACTAGACAGTTAATTAAACTGATGAAACTCTAAATGAAGGGGAATTACCTTTTTTAAGCCCAGGAAATGGGAATCATTAAAAAATTGTAAGTGATTCATTAAATTGTAACTGAAATTTTTTATTATAAATTTTTATTATTTCATCTATTTCTTCTGATCTTAAGTTTAATATGGCCTATACTTTTCTTAAGAAAACTTCTTTTTCGGAAGTTTTTTTAATTCATTTCTTTTCGTTTTTGATTGCCAGATTTTCAAGTTTTTCAAAATTCCATTATTTCAAAATAATTTTTTATTCCAAAATAAATTAACAGTTTTGGCAAAAACTAATAAAATTAAACTGAATATTTGATATATATTTTGTATTAATTGCTGAAGACGCACCAGCTCAAGATTTTGTTTCATCCAGGGCTGAATTTAAAGCTTTGACGCTTCTAGGCCCAGGCACTTTTATCGCTCCGTTTTTGCAAGATTTTTGGGGAAATCCTTAAACCCTTAAGAATATGGAAAGCCGCAGGGCCTAGTCGGCCAATTGGTAAATCTTCGTCTGGTTTCACTGCAATTCTGTTTCATTTTCAATGTTGTAATAAGTACAAAAGAGAATATTTGTAATATAATTCAGTTTAGTAAAGCGCCAAATACACAGTTGGCCTTATTATTATTATTATTATTATTATTATCTATTGGAAAACCCGTCGTACAAAAGAAAGGAAAAGACGGAACAATAAACGAAAAAAAAGAAAAATAAAGAAGAAATATACATAAACCTAGCATTTATACATGATGGTTTTTAGTGACGAACGCTGGAGCTAAGATCTAAATCAGCACCTAGAACAATTTACATAGACGAGAAAGAAAAACTCAATTATAAACTGCACTGCAGGTAGGTGCCATGTTCTTTTTTTAACTTCCAAATACTGAATAAATAAAAGCCCCTATGCCTTCCCAAGGCCAGAACATAATTTGCACCTCACTGAAAAAATATAAATGTTTTTACTTTTATAACTTTAATAATTAAAATAATATTAACATTTCGATTACTAAATATCAGTATATGTATATAAAACTGACAATGCACATTCATTTGTATTCTTTTTTATTAAAGTGTAAATTATGTTCTGGCCTTGGGAAGGCATAGGGGTTTTGAGCCCTACTCATGTTGATTTCTGCTTGTTTTGAGTTTGACTCGGTTATTTATTGTAATTTCTGTTCGTTTTGGGTTTAATTTATTTATCTTTGCTTATTTGTGGTAGTTTCACCCTTGGTAGATTATTTGATTTTATTTTTGCTCGTTTTTGGTTTAATGGAGTTCTTTACTTTTCTTTGAAAAACTTATTTTGTGGAAAATTTCTTTTTTAAATTAATTTCTATTCGTTTTATATTGACAGTCTTTTCAGGGAAAAATAAAAAAAATACTTTAAATCTTTTCGTTTTTTTAAGACTTTATAGTTTGGCCTGCTATTTGTATGCTGGAGAAATATTTTCAGCAATTTTTAACAACATACACCCGTTTAAAATTCTCGACACAAACAATACCTCCTCTAGTTGAAATGAAATAGAAAACTTGATACCATTCGCAAAAAAATCTGTTTACTTTCTTTGATAGCTTGGATACACTTACGCTCTTTTGATTTGGTAAATTTTAAGAGCAGAGATAGCCCCGAAAGTTTGAACATAATACCCTTGGTCGTTCTTGGGATACTGCTGAGAAATCTTGTCGGAAATTAACATTCACACAGTGCATTTTGACTTAATCTTAAGGCAAACATTTAGTTTTTAAACATAAGGGGTAAATGGGAGGGTGAGCGTAGGAGGGGGAATAGTTGTCTTCCAATCACTTTCGACTATTAAAAAGGGCATTAGCCCTTTATGTTTTCAATCAAATAAGCACTTTTCGAAGTTCCTACGACAACTTCAATACGAAGTGCCCTGGTCTAAAAAAAAAAAAAAATAATACATTGTACCCACATCTATCTTTACTATAAAAATGTCAAGCCTTCCAATCACTTTCGACAATTGAAAAGGGCACTAGCCCTTTCAATTTCCAATCGAATGAGCCCTTTTTGAGTTTCCACGACAACGCTTGCTATTATCACCTTATATGCCCCCAGGGCGTAGATTACAACCCTTGCCTTGAGAGGTTTGCCATTCCCAAAGACCTAATTTCCAGAACTTTCAAGTACGTTAAACATGTGTTTGGGGAAATGGTCGGCGTGAGAGGGGCGTTAGTTGCTCTCCAATCACTTTCAACAATTAAAAAAGGCACTAGCCCTTTCAATTTCCAATCGAATAGGCCCATTTTGAAGTTTCAACGAAAACACTTTCAATAAAAATCTTATATGCCCCCAGGGCATAACTTACAACCATTGCCCTGATTGCCGTGAGGGGTATTCATCCTTAAAGACATAATTTTCGGACCTTTCAACTCCGTTGAACAAAATGGTTATATCAAAATTTCGATTGGATGTGTTTGGGGAAATGATGGACATTAGAGGGGGTTTAATTGCCCTCCAATCACTTTCGACTGTTAAAAGAGGCACTAGCCGGTTCAATTTCCAATAAAATGATCCCTCTTTGAATTTTCTACGACAACCCTTTCTATAAAAAAAAAACCTTATATGCCCCCAGGGCATAATGTACAACCCATACCCTGATGGCTCTGAGGGGGTTATCATCCTCGAAGACCTAATTTCTAAAACTTTTAACTGCGGTGAACAAAATGACTACCTAACAATTTTGATTGGATGTGTTTGGGGAAAAGGTTGTTGTGAGAGGCGGAGGGGGGTTAGTTGCCCTCAAATCACTTTTGACTATTATAAACAGCACTAGCCCTTTGAATTTCCAATCGAATGAGCCCTTTTTCAAGTTTCTACGACAAAGCTTTCAATAAAAAGCTTATATGCACCCAGGGCATAACTTACAACCCTTACCCTGACGGCTGTGAGGGGGATGTCATCCTCAAAGATAAAATTTCCAGACCTTTTAACTTCTTTGATCAAAATGGTTATCTCAAAATTTTGATTAGATGTGTTTGGGAAATGGTGGGCGTGAGAGGGGGGTTACTTGCCCTCCAATCACTTTCGAGAATTAAAAAGGGCACTAGCCGTTTCAATTTCCAATAGAATGATTCCTTTTTGAATTTTCTACGACGACACTTTCTATAAAAAAAACTTATATGCCCCCAGGGCATAACTTACAACCCTTGCCCTGAGGACTGTGGGGGGAGTTTCATCCTTAAAAACATAATTTCCGGACTTTTTAACTACGTCAAACAAAATGGCTATCTCCAAATTTTGATTGGTTGTGTTTGGGGAAATGGCGGGTGTGAATATGCCTCCAGACATAATTTAAAATCTTTCCCCTGGGCTCTGGGGGGGGGGGGATTATGTTGACCCCGAAGTTTTTGCTATCTGATTATTGGACTATTTAAAAAAATGGCTATCTCAAATTTTTTATTGAATACTTTTGGGGAAAAGAGGACGCTTTTGAGGAGGTGGGGAGTAGATTCCCTCCGTTCACTTTCAACTCTTGAAATCGTAACTATAACTTTCAATTTCCAATTAAATGAGCCACCTCTAAAGCTTATACGACCACTTTTTGCATAAAAACCTTAAATGCTCCCGGTGCATAACTTACAACACTTGCCCAATGGCTCTGGGGGGTTTTGTCAAACTAGGAGTTTTTGTTATTTTATCTTTAAACTGTTTTGAACAAAATGGATATCTCAAATTTTGATCAGATGCAGTTGGAAAAAAGGGCCTTGGAGAGGGGGGATCGCAGCCCTCAGATTACTTCGGACGCTTAAAAAGGGCAATAGAAATTCTGATTTACAATCAAATGAGCCACCTCTGAAGCTTATAATACCATATCTTCCATAAGAATGTTACATGCCCTGGGGGCACAACTTACAACACTTGCCGTTGGGTTCTGGGGGGGGGGGAGTGTTATCAGTGACGTTTTGTTATATGATTATTGGTCAGTTTTGAACAAGAGGGCTATATAAATAATTTAACCTGGCGTATTTGGGGAAAAGAGGGTTGGTGGAGAGGGGGAGGGGGGGCTAGTTGCCATCCAATCTCCTTAGACTCTTAAAAAGGGAATTAGAACTTTGAATTTCTAATCATCTGAGTCCCTTCCAAAGTTTATACGACCACCTCTTCCACCTCTTCCTTGGGGCACAAGTGACAATCCTTAGTTCCCCCGCGCTCTGGGGGGTTTTGTTGACCCCGAAGTTTTTGTTATTTGATCATAGAACTGTTTCAAAGAAAATGGCTATGTCAGATCAGTAGTAACTACCCTACCATTTTGCTTACGCCCCCGTACAAACAGGTTTTTCTGGTAGGTAATTCTATTCTACTGGTCATTACATCTTTCTTTGTCAAGAGATTTACGCAATTTCAAAGTTCAATGTCTTTTTTTTTAGTGTACGACGCTGATTAAGGACAAGTTTTTCTGACGTACAGAAGGTTTTTTTTTTTGTTTAGCATTTGCAAAAAAGGGGTAATTATGATAAACCTGAATTTTAAAACCAGCGCGTACTTTACGTTCCTTCCTATGCTATTGTAGGTCTTTACGTTGATTAAGGACAAGTTTTTATGACACAATTTACAGACCAGATTTTATTAGAATGGTTTTAAGTTGAAAATTGTGACGTAAAAAAAACTCAGTTATTTGCTTGCATGTATAGGAATTCCCATGTTATTTGCTTGCCTGTATTTTGTGTTAAATAAGTAGTTTTTGTATCTGTTAAAAGAGCTTTAAGGGGTTTGAGAGACTCAGTTGCCTGATTCCGTGTGGTTTTTCTTTACTTAGTGCTCGTTAAAAACGAAGTTTTTGTTTTAAATAAGTAGTTTTTGTATCTGTTAAAAGAGCTTTAAGGGGATTTGAGAGACTTTGTTGCCTGATCCCGTGTGGTTTTTCTTTACTTGGTCACATATATGACACAGATACGACACAGAGACGACATTTTTTTTTTTTTTTTGTTTAGCATTTGCAAAAAATGGGTAAATAGTTATTTGAAAAACTTTTAATGATTTTACAATAGGAAGTGTTTGTTTAACCTTTGCGAAAACAAGGGGTAATGGGATTTGAGAATGGGAGGAGATGTCGTGATTATGTACTGTATAATACACAAGTGATGTTTTGGAGAGTATTGTCAATTTAACGAGAAATGACTGAAAAGTGTTTTGAGGGAGATGGGTCGCATGGAGGGTTGAGTTGCATGAGAGTTCAGTTAAAGGGGATACAGTTACACGGAGGTTTCGTTCAATGGGGTCGAGTTGCATGTGGGTTGAGTAGCACGAGGGGTCAGTTAAAGGGGGCACAGTTACACGGGGGTTTCTGTTATACAGGGGTTCAGGGACAAGGGGGGGTCAGTTGCACGAGGGTTGAGTTAAATGGGGATTGAGTTCCACGAGAGTAGTGCTTTGTCGTGGTTTAGCTTGTCACAGTTACATTCTCTTGATCTTTCAAAGTTCACTTTGATTTTAGTTACATGGGGGGGGGGGTTCAGTTGCACGGGGGTTGATTTAAATGGGGCTTGAGTTCCACGAGAGTAATGCTTTGTCATGGTTTAGCTTGTCACAGTTACTCTCTTTGGGCTGTTTGTGTTTCTATGTTTCTTTGGGCTGTTTGAGTCTTTTTGGTCTGTGTTTTGTCTCTTTGGGGTGTTTGTGTCTCTTTGGCCTGTTTGTGTTTCTTTGGGCTGTTTGTGTCATTTTGATCTCGGTGTCTTTCTTTTGGATGTTTGTGTCTCCTAGGGACCGTGTGGGTTGTTGTGTTTCTTTTTAGTTTAAATAATTCTAGGAGGAATTGAGTTTTATGGATGGTATGGAAAAATGGTACGTGTAAAATATTCGGGTAAACATTCGACTATAAATAAGGCTATTGCGTCTTTCTGAACTTTATGTTGGAGGCGGGGGTAAGTATTTAGTTTAAATAATTCTGGGAGGAATTGAGTTTTGTGGATGATGTTGAAAAATGGTACGTGTTGAATATTTGGGTAAACATTAGTATATGAAACGCTTCACTATAACTAAGGCTATTGTGTCTTTCTGAACTTTCTGTGCGAGGCAGGGATAACTATTTAGTTTAAATAATTCTAGGAGGAATTGAGTTTTGTGGCTGGTGTGGAAAAATGGTACTTGTTAAATATTCGGGTAAACATACGACTAAGACACGCGTCACTAAAACGATGTCTACCGTTTTTTTCCATAAGTTCGAGGGCGGGGGCTACATATTTATTTAAAATTTCTATCGTTTTAATTGTTCTTTAGGGAGCGTATATCAAAAAGGTACGGTTTTTATTTTAGGTCAATAATTCAAATCCGAAATGATTCACTATTAGTAAGGTAATCGTGTTTTTCCGAACTTTCTAGGGCGGGGCTAACTATTTAGTTTAAATAATTCTAGGAGGACGAAGTATTTTTCAACTTAACAACTACATTAATAACTTCCAAGATGATAGGACAGTATGACACAGAATTTATCAGTTACCGAGAGTTCAGTAACTCCCCCCGCAATGACTTCCAAGGGTCTTATGACTCCTCCCCACAATGAATTCAGATGGTTTTAAGACTCATCTCACTAGTCATAACTCCGTTCAACCTTGAGCGAAGGTATAAATGTTTGATGAAGTATTTCTCTGCTTAACAACTACATTAATAGCCTCCAAGATGATAGGACTGTATGACACCGAATTTATCAGTTTGAAAAAATCATCTTGCGGTGTTATATTCGAATGTGCTTTTTATTATTGTCTATGGATCTCGAAGAAATCGAATGTTATCATTGGTTAGTGAACTATAATCTGTTTGAGTATGATAAAAGCTTGTGGAGTACTACATTACGTTATATAAACAGACTGGGATTCTATGATAGAGTGATTACACCACTTAATAATACTGGTCAGGAACTGAGAAATGTCTAGGAGGAAGTCAGTGAAATTTGCAGCTTTTTTGGAGTTGAAGCACTCTACGTAAAGGGCAATGTACCTACAGATAAAGTTTTAATTCAAAAGTGTGACCCTAGGATTCCACTTTTCAATCTAGAAGAGTTTAAGTGTCCTAAATTTGAAGGGGGCTATCACCGTCCTGAAGACGAGGTTAGGTTCTTCGCACAGTGGATACCTAAGAACATGCCTGATCGTGATAAATCCATAAGACCTTTTAAAAAATATTCTATATCCTGGGAGCAGCGTTTGTGGTTTTTTAATATGTAAATCTAATTGATATTTTTATTTAAACATTTGTTTTTGTTTTTTTTTTTTTTTCTCAAAAAAAAAAATCTGTTAATATATTTAATCAAAAAAAATATTTAATCTTAACCCCTTATTTTTTCTTTACAATATTTCTATTTTAAGCAAGTAACAAACTCTTTCCTGAAGTCACCTCTTGGATACACAATGCAGAAACTTCATTTAAGAAACTATGAAAAAAATTGTAAGTAAGTAAGTAACAAATTCCTTCTTGAAGTCACCTCTTGGATACACAATACAGAAATTTTCATTAAAGAAATTATGAAAAAATTGTAAGTAAGTAGCAAATTCTTTCTTGAATTCACCTGCTGGATAAACAAAGACATGTCGTTCAAGAAATTATGACAAAATTATAAGTAAGTAACACACTCCTTATTGTTTACATGACTTAGATACACGATGTAGAAATTCAATTCAAGAAATTATGAAAAAATTCTCAGTAAGTAACAATTTCTTTCTTGAAGTCATCTCGAGGATACACAATATACGGAAAATTTATTCAAGAAATTCTGAAAATATTTGTAAGTAAGTAACAAACTCTTTATTGATTTCACCTCTTGGATATACAGTACAGATACTTCATTCAAGAAATTATGAAAAAATCGCAAGTAAGTAACTTTTTTTCTCTTTATCACAAACAAATTTTCACTTAGCTAAATGATGTAGAAATTTAATTCAAGAAATTATTAAAAAATTCTCAGTAAGTAACAATTTCTTTCTTGAAGTCAACTCTTGGATACGCAATACGGAAATTTTATTCAAAAAATTATGAAAAAATTGTAATTAATTAGAAAATTCTTTCTTGAATTCACCTGTTTAATAAACAAGGACATTTTGTTCAAGAAATTATGACAAAATTATAAGTAAGTAAAAAATTACTTATTGTTTACACGACTTAGATATACGATGTGGAAAATTTAATTCATGAAATTATTAAAAAATTCTCAGTAAGTAAAAATATCTTCCTTGAAATCAACTCTTGCGAAAGCGAGGATTTCTGTTAAATAAATAATTTTTATATTTTTTCCGTTCAATTAAAAACGAGGATTTCTGTTAAATAAATAATTGTTATACCTTTTAAAATGGTTGTTGTTTTAAGCCGTGTGATTTTTTCTTTACATGGTGTTCGTTCAAAAAGCGAGGATTTCTGTTAAATAAATAATTGTTATACCTTTTAAAATGGCTTTACGGGGTTTGAGGGAATCTGTTGTTTTAAGCCAGTGTGATTTTTTCTTTACATGGTGTTCGTTCAAAAAAAGCGAGAATTTCTGTTAAATAAATAATTATTATATTTTTTCCGTTCAATTGAAAGCGAGGATTTCTGTTAAATAAATAATTGTTATACCTTTTAAAATGGCTTTACGGGGTTTGACGGACTCTGTTGTTTTAAGCCGTGTGATTTTTTCTTTACATGGTATTCGTTCAAAAAGCGAGGATTTCTGTTAGATAAATAATTCTTATATTTTTGTCCGTTCAATTGAAGGCGAGGATTTATATTAAATAAATAATTGTTATACCTATTAAAATGGCTTTACGGGGGTTTGAGGGTCTCTGTTGTTCTAAGCCGTTTGATTTTTTCTTTACATGGTGTTCGTTCAAAAAGCGAGGATTTCTGTTAAATAAATAATTGTTATACCTTTTAAAATTGCTTTACGGGGTTTGAGGGACTCTGTTGTTTTAAACCTTGTGATTTTTTCTTTACATGGTGCTCGTTCAAAAAGCGAGGATTTCTGTTAAATAAATAATTCTTATATTTTTTCCGTTCAATTGAAAGCGAGGATTTCTGTTAAATAAATAATTGTTATACCTTTTAAAATGGCTTTACGGGGTTTGAGGGACTCTGTTGTTTTAAACCATGTGATTTTTTCTTTACATGGTGTTCATTCAAAAAGCGAGGATTTCTGTTGGATAAATAATTATTATATTTTTTCCGTTCAATTGAAGGCGAGGATTTCCGTTAAATAAATAATTTTTATACCTTTTAAAATGACTTTACGGGGTTTGAGGGGCTCTGTTGTTTTAAGCCGTTTGATTTTTTCTTTACATGGTGTTCGTTCAAAAAGCGAGGATAATAAATAATTGTTATACCTTTTAAAAGAGCCTTACAGGGTTTTTGGGGCTCTGTCGTTTTATTCCGTGTGATTTTTTCTTTACATGGTGTTCGTTCAAAAAGCGAGGATTTCTGTTAAATAAATAATTCTTATATTTTTTTTCCGTTCAATTGAAAGCGAGGATTTCTGTTAAATAAATAATTGTTATACTTTGATTTTGTCAATGCTATCCAAGTATCTGTCAATAGATGTCGATAGAGAATTTATTCATTCTTATACCTAGGTTTTCTCTATGTTAACATATCTATACCATATATTATGTATTTAAATCCTTTTCTTACATCTCCGATGTTTTAATAGACATTCTAAACGTTCGATATGCTAGCTTACTCTAAAAATAATGAACACATAACAATGTAAAGTATAATATATTTTTAATGAAATAATGTCATGTAGAATTGAACAACTTTGGACATTTTGAATCTGTTCCATAAAATGCTTCTCCATGAACTCTCTTGATAGTATAGCTATTGTCTTCTCGTAGTTCGTAATCAGTAGAATAATCATTATTCCATTTTGACTCATACACAATTTTTATAGATGTCTCATCGACAGGGTCAATATGCTTTTCGTCTTTGGTATTATTTGATTCATTGACTGTTTGATCAATGGCAGTAACGTTTGCAGATACTTTGTTTTTCATCGATTCATCTTTATATTCCTTAGTGATATTTTCTGCCAATGCCCTTTTTATTTTTCTAGCAATTTCACTGTCTATTATCACACTATTTTTACACAGGTAACAGTTCCGGCGCGTAGACAGGATATGGTTTATGATATTAGTAGAAGAGTAGGCCTTTCTTTTCGTCTTTGCTTTCGTTTGAATGCTAATACCCGAAAGCTGACGATATGGTTTAACACTGGGTAACATGTTACCACAAGCACTAGCAAGAAGATGCCCCTCTTTAGCAATTATTATTTTTATGTTGGCATTCTCTTTGAGTTTAATAATCTCCGGAGATCTCAATCTCGCATATCCACCATCATAAGAGTTGAATTTTTTTTGGTACTCCAAAGAAATTCAATTCCTTACTGTCATGACAACGCACGCATACGTTTCCGATAGTACTATCACTTGTATTTATTCCATAGTTTAAGTACTTCTCCTTGTCAGCATTCAATGCTACAATAACACTATCATGTGGACACACTTTCTTAAAATGCTTCATTTTCACTTTTTTTTGAGATATTAGTTATGTGTTTATCGTTCCACTGTGTAAAAAATACTGATTTAATACATGCAATAAACTAGGTAGTGTCGATAACCAGCCATAGAGCAATAGTGGGAAAGCCACATCATGTCTCAGGGACAAGCATAGAGTACAATTCATTCAAGAAATTATGAAAATATTTGTAAGTAAGTAATAAACACGTTTTGAAACTACGTGCTATTTGCATGCCTTTCCTTGGCACCTTTCCAAACGAGCGGGGATTCCCCACTGGTTCCTACACATTGCAAAAAGTGAGCAGTACGAAAACTCCACGTTTTCAACCAGACTGGTTTTTTAGGGACCAATCAGGAGAGACATGCAAAGTCGACATAGCTTTATTTCATTTCTTTAAGGTTAATTTAGACGAGGTTAGGTGCGCGCACGTAACCTAGTCTAAATTAACCTTAAAAAATGAAATAAAGCTATGTTGACTTTGCATGTCTCTCCTGATTGGTCCCTAAGAAACCAGTCTTGTTGAAAACGTAGAGTTTTCGTACTGCTCACTTTTTGCAATGTGTAGGAACCAGTGGGGAATCCCCGCTCGTTTGGAAAGGTGCCAAGGAAAGGCATGCAAATATTATGTATTTTCAACACGTGTTTATTACTTAATTAAACATATTTACATACTTTCTTTAATTACTTGTACTATATGATTGTCTCTGAGACACGATGTGGCTTTCCCACTAGTACTCTATTGCCGGTTATCGACACTAAAAAGTTTATTGCATATATTAAATCAGTACTTTTTTCACCATGGACCGTTAGACACATAACTAATATCTCTAAAGAAGTGAAAATGAAACATTTTGAGAAAGTGTGTTCACATGATAATGTTATTGAAGCATTCAAAGCTGGCAAGGAGAAATATTTAAACTATGAAATAAGTACAAGTGGTAGTACTATCGGAAACGTGTGCGTGCTTTGTCATGACAGTAAGGAATTGAATTTCTTTGGAGTACCAAAAAATTCAACTCTTATGATGGTGGATATGCGAGATTGAGATCTCCGGAGATGATTACACTCAAAGAGAATGCCAACATAAAAATAATAGTTGATAAAGAGGGGCATCTTCTTGCTAGTGCTTGTGGTAACATGTTACCCAGTGTTAAACCATATCGTCAGCTTTCGGGTATTAGCATTCAAAGGAAAGCAAATACGAAAAGAAAGGCCTACTCTTCTACTAATATCATAAACCATATCCTGTCTACGTGCCGGAACTTTTAACTGTGTAAAAATAGTGTGATAATAGACAGTGAAATTGCTAGAAAAATAAAAAGGGCATTGGCAGAAAATATCACTAAGGAATATAAAGATGAATCGATGAAAAACAAAGTATCTGCAAACGTTACTGCCATTGATCAAACAGTCAATGAATCAAATAATACCAAAGGCGAAATGCATATTGACCCTGTCGATGACACATCCATAAAAATTGTGTATGAGTCAAAATGAATAACGATTATTCTACTGATTATGAACTAAGAGAAGACAATAGCTATACTATCAAGAGAGTTCACGGTGAAGCATTTTATGAAACAGATTCAAAATGTCTAAAGTTGTTCAATTCTACATGACATTATTTCATTAAAAATAAATTATACCTTACATTGTTATGTGTTCATTATTTTTAGAGTAAGCTAGCATATCGAACGTTTAGAATGTCTATTAAAACATCGGAGATGTAAGAAAAGGATTTACATACATCATATATTGGATAGATATGTTAACATAGAGAAAATCTAGGTATAAGAATGAATAAATTCTCAATCGACATCTATTGACGGATACTTGGGATAGCATTGGCAAAATCAAAGTATAACAATTATTTATTTAACAGAAATCCTCGATTTCAATTGAACGGAAAAAAAATATAAGAATTATTTATTTAACATAAATACTCTCTTTTTTAACGAACACCATGTAAATAAAAAATCACACGGAATAAAACGACAGAGCCCCTCAAACCCTGTAAGGCTCTTTGAAAAGGTATAACAGTTATTTATTATCTTCGCTTTTTGAACGAACACCATGTAAAGAAAAAATCAAACGGCTTAAAACAACAGAGACCCTCAAACCCCGTAAAGTCATTTTAAAAGGTATAACAATTATTTATTTAACAGAAATCCTCGCCTTCAATGTAACGGAAAAAATATAAGAATTATTTATCTAACAGAAATCCTCGGTTTTTGAATGAACACCATGTAAAGAAAAAATCACAAGGTTTAAAACAACAGAGTCCCTCAAACCCCGTAAAGCCATTTTAAAAGGTATAACAATTATTTATTTAACAGAAATCCTCGCTTTCAATTGAACGGAAAAAATATAAGAATTATTTATTTAGCAAAAATCCTCTCCTTTTTGAACGAACATCATGCAAAGAAAAAATCACACGGCTTAAAAAAACAGAGTCCATCAAACTCCTTAAAGCAATTTTAAAATTTATAAAAATTATTTATTTAAAAGAAATCCTCGCTTTTTGAACTAACAACATTTAAAGAAAAAATCAAACGGCTTAGAAAAGCAGTGCCCCTCAAACCCCCGTAAAGCCATTTTAAAAGTTATAACAATTATTTAATTAATAGAAATCCTCGCCTTCAATTGAAATGAAAAAAATATAAGAATTATTTATCTAACAGACATCCTCGCTTTTTGGCCGAATCTCGTTTGCCGAAAAAGTCAAACGTCTTAAAACACTAGAGTTACTCAAACACAGAAAGGAACTTTTAAAAGGTAGATCACATATTTATTTAAATTACATAAAAGCTACCATTTGAAAAGAAAAAATATAATAATTATTTATTTAACAGAAAGTATCGCTTTTTTGAACGAACACCATGTTAAGAAAAAAATCACACTTGCATAAAACAACAGAGTCCCTCCAACCCCGTAAAGCCATTTTAAAAGGTATAACAATTATTTATTTAACAGAAATCCTCGCTTTTTGAACGAACACCATGTAAAGAAAAAATCACACGGTTTAAAACAACAACAACCATTTTAAAAGGTATAACAATTATTTATTTAACAGAAATCCTCGTTTTCAATTGAACGGAAAAAATATAAGAATTATTTATTTAACAGAAATCCTCGCTTTCGCAAGAGTTGATTTCAAGAAAGAAATTGTTACTTACTGAGAATTTTTTCATAATTTCATGAATTAAATTTTCTACATCGTGTATCTAAGTCGTGTAAACAATAAAGAATTTGTTACTTACTTAGAATTTTGTCATAATTTCTTGAACAAAATGTCTTTGTTTATCCAACAGGTGAATTCAAGAAAGAATTTGCTACTTACTTACAATTTTTTCATAATTTCTTGAATGAAATTTCCGTATTGCATATCCAAGAGTTGACTTCAAGAAAGAAATTGTTACTTACTGAGAATTTATTAATAATTTCTAGAATTAAATTTCTACATCATTTAGCTACGTGAAAATTGTTTGTGATAAAGAGAAAAAAAGTTACTTACTTGCGATTTTTTCATAATTTCTTGAATGAAGTATCTGTACTGTATATCCAAGAGGTGAAATCAATAAAGAGTTTGTTACTTACTTACAAATATTTTCATAATTTCTTGAATGAAATTTCCGTATATTGTTTATCCACGAGATGACTTCAAGAAAGAAATTGTTACTTACTGAGAATTTTTTCATAATTTCTTGAATTAAATTTCTACATCGTGTATCTAAGTCATGTAAAACAATAAAGAGTTTGTTACTTACTTAGAATTTTGTAATAATTTCTTGAACGAAATGTCTTTGTTTATCCTGCAGGTGAATTCAATAAAGAATTTGCTACTTACTTACAATTTTTTCATAACTTCTTTAATGAAAATTTCTGTATTGTGTATCCAAGAGGTGACTTCAAGAAGAAATTCGTTACTTACTTACTTACAATTTTTTTCATAGTTTCTTAACTAAAGTTTCTGCATTGTGTATCCAAGAGGTGACTTCAGGAAAGAGTTTGTTACTTGCTTACAATAGAACTATTCTAAAGAACAAAGAAGGGGTTAAGCTTAAAGATATTTATTGCTTAAATGTATTAACAGATTTTTTTTTTTTAGAAAAAAAAAAAACAACAACAAATGTTTACATAAAAATAGTACTTAGAGTTCACTCTTAAACATCCACAAACGATGGTCCCATGATATAGGATAGTTTTTAACATGTTTTATGGATTTATCACGATCAGGTATGTTCTTAGGTATCCACTGTGTGAAGAACCTAACCTCGTCTTCAGGACGGTGATAGCCCCCTTCAAATTTAGGACACTTAAACTCTTCTAGATTGAAAAGTGGAATCCTAGGGTTACACTTTTGAATTAAAACTTTATCTGTAGGTACATTGCCCTTTACGTAGAGCGCTTCAACTCCGAAAAAGCTGCAAATTTCACTGACTTCCTCCTAGACATTTATCAGTTCCTGACCAGTATTATTAAGTGGTGTAATCACTCTATCATAGAATCCCAGTCTGTTTATATAACGTAATATAGTAGTCCACAAGCTTTTATCATACTCAAACAGATTATAGTTCACTAACCAATGATAACAGTCAATTTCTTCGAGATCCATAGGCAATAATAAAAAGCACATTCGAATATAACACCGCAAGATGATTTTTTCAAACTGATAAATTCGGTGTCATATAGTCCTATCATCTTGGAGGCTATTAATGTAGTTGTTAAGTAGAGAAATACTTCATCAAACTTTTATACCATCGCTCAAGGTTGAACGGAGTTATGACTAGTGAGATGAGTCTTAAAACCATCTGAATTCATTGTGGGGAGGAGTCATAAAACCCTTGGAAGTCATTGCGGGGGGAGTTATTGAACTCTCGGTAACTGATAAATTCTGTATCATACTGTCCTATCACCTTGGAAGTTATTAATGTAGTTGTTAAGTAGAAAAATACTTCATCCTCCTAGAATTATTTAAACTAAATAGTTAGCCCCCGCCCTAGAAAGTTCGGAAAAAAAACGATAGCCTTATTTATAGTGAAGCGTTTCTTAGTAGTATGTTTACCCGAATATTTAACAAGTACCATTTTTCCATACCATCCAAAAAACTCAATTCCTCCTAGAATTATTTAAACTAAATAGTTACCCCCAGCCCTAGAAAGGTCGGAAAAACACGATAGCCTTATTTATAGTGAAGCGTTTCTTAGCCGTATGTTTACCCAAATATTCAACACGTACCATTTTTCAACACCATCCACAAAACTCAATTCCTCCTAGAATTATTTAAACTAAATAGTTACCCCTGCCTCGCACAGAAAGTTCAGAAAGACACAATAGCCTTATTTATAGTGAAGCGTTTCTTAGCCGTATGTTTACCCAAATATTCAACACGCACCAATTTTCAACACCATCCACAAAACTCAAGTCCTCCCAGAAATATTTAAACTAAATACTTACACCAGCCTCCAACATAAAGTTCAGAAAGACTCAATAGCCTTATTTATAGTCGAATGTTTACCCGAATATTTTACACGTACCATTTTTCCATACCATCCATAAAACTCAATTCCTCCTAGAATTATTTAAACTAAAAAGAAACACAACAACCCACAGGGTCCCTAGGAGACACAAACATCCAAAAGAAAGACACCGAGATCAAAATGACACAAACAGCCCAAAGAAACACAAACAGGCCGAAGAGACACAAACACCCCAAAGAGACAAAACACAGACCAAAAAGACTCAAACAGCCCAAAGAAACATAGAAACACAAACAGCCCAAAGAGAGTAACTGTGACAAGCTAAACCATGACAAAGCATTACTCTCGTGGAATTAGAGCCCCATTTAACTCAACCCTCGTGCAACTGAACCCCCCCCCCCATGTAAGTAAAATCAAAGTGAACTTTGAAAGATCAAGAGAATATAACTTGGACAACCTAAACTACGACAAAGCACTACTGTCGTGGAACTCCATCCCCATTTAACTCAACCCCCGTGCAACTGACCCCCCCGTGTACCTGAACCCCTGTATAACCGCAACCCCCGTGGGACTGTCGCCCCTTTAACTGAACCCTCGTGCTACTCAACCCACATGCAACTCGACCCCATTGAACGAAACCTCCGTGTAACTGTATCCCCTTTAACTGAACTCTCATGCAACTCAACCTTCCATGTGACCCATCTCCCTCAAAACACTTTTCAGTCATTTCTCCTTAAATTGACAATGCTCTCAAAAACATAACTTGTGTATGATGCAGTACATAATCACGGCATCTCGTCCAATTCGCAAATCCCATTACCTCTTTTTTTGCAAAGGTTAATCAAACACTTCCGATTGTAAAAGCATTAAAAAATTTTCCAATAAATAATTACCCCTTTTTTTAAAATGATAAAAAAAAAAAAAAAATGTCGTCTCTGTTTCGTCTTTGTGTCGTCTATGTGACCAAGTAAAGAAAAACCACACGGGATCAGGCAACAAAGTCTCTCAAATCCCCTTAAAGCTCTTTTAACAGATACAAAAACTACTTATTTAAAACAAAAACTTCGTTTTTAACGAGCACTAAGTAAAGAAAAACCAAACGGAATCAGGCAACTGAGTCTCTCAAACCCATTAAAACCCATTAAAGCTCTTTTAACAGATACAAAAACTACTTATTTAACACAAAATACAGGCAAGCAAATAACATGGGAATTCCTATACACGCAAGCAAATAACTGAGTTATTTTTACGTCACAATTTTCAACTTAAAACCATTCTAATAAAATCTGGTCTGTAAATTGTGTCATAAAAACTTGTCCTTAATCAACGTAAAGACCTACAATAGCATAGGAAGGAACGTAAAGTACGCGCTGGTTTTAAAATTCAGGTCTATCATAATTACCCCTTTTTTGCAAATGCTAAACAAAAAAAAAACCTGTCTGTACGTCAGAAAAACTTGTCCTTAATCAGCGTCGTACACTAAAAAAAAAGACATTGAACTTTGAAATTGCGTAAATCTCTTGGCAAAGAAAGATGTAACGACCACTACAATAGAATTACCTACCAGAAAAACCTGTTTGTACGGGGGCGTAAGCAAAATGGTAGGGTAGTTACTACTCAGATCTATCAGATACATTTATCGAAAAGAGGGTATTAAACGAACGCTACACTTAACAAACGCTTATATGACATCCCTTCCATATGTCGCGCCTCTGGGTAAAAAAAAAAACTGGAGCCTTATGGCCTTGAGTTGGGTTGGGGGAGGCTAGCTGTCATAGGATCACTCGACTCTTAAAAAAGGAACTAGAACTTTCAATTTAAAAAATTTGAGTCCCCTCCGTAGTTTAAACGACCATCTTTTCAGTAAAAACCTAATGTACTCCTGGGACATAAGTTGCAATCCTTTCCCCATTTTCTTTTTTTAGAGGGGGTATGCTGATCCAAAATTTTCGTCTTATGATCGATGGACTATTTGAAACAAAAAGGTTATGTCAAAATTTTGATCAAATGCATTTGGGGAAAAGAGGAAGGGAGAGGGGGGGGCATATACCCGCCGATCATTTTTGATGGCTGTTAAAAAGGTAAATAGAAATCAAATGAGTCCTCTTTGAAGTTATACGAGTATCCCTTTCATAAGAACCATACATGCCTTTAGGGCATAACTTAGAACGCCTTCCCCCAGGCCCTGGGGGTTGTATTGATACCGGAGTTTTTCTTATCCGACCTTTGAAGTATTTTTTCAATAAAATGGGTTTGGAAAAGACGGCATGGGGGGGAGGGGCTAGTTACCCTCGGATCCCTTTTGACTATTAAAAAGTGAACTCAAACTTTCCATTTCCAATCAAATGAGCCGTCTTTGAAGTTTATACGAGCATCCTTTTCATAAGAAACATATATACCCCAGGGCATAACTTACAACGCCTTCCCCGGGCTCTGAGGAGTTATGTCGACACCTGAGTTTTTGTTATCTGATTTTTGAACAATTTTTAACTTAATGGCTATCTCAAAAAAAATTTTACCCGGGGGGAGGGCTTTAAATTTTGCCCTGTGTGTATATAAAGTTCTTATGGAAGAAGAGGTCGTATTAACCTTGGAGGGGACTCAAATGATCAGAAATTGAAAGTTCCGATTCCCTTTTTAAGAGTCATAAGTGATCCGATGGAAACTAGCCTCTCCCCCCCTCCGGCAACCCTCTTTTCCCCAAATGCATCCGATCGATTTTCTTAAATAGCCATTGTTTCAAAATAGACCAAAGATTATATAACAAAGACTCCAGGGATAACACAGCCAATCAGAACCTTGGGGCAAGTTTTGTAAATAACGCCCAGGGGGCGCTTTTAAACAGCACTTTAAACCCTGAAGCATAATTTAAATATAATTTAAACTCTGAAGTTTATACGAGCATCCCTTCTTCAAAAACCATATATGCCCTCAGGGCATAACTTACAATGCCTACCCCCCCTTGGGAGATTGTGTTGACCCCCAGAGTATTTGTTATATGATCTGTCAACTATTTTTAACAAAATGGTTATCTCAAAATTTTTATAGGATGTATTTGGGGGAAAAGGGCGTGAGGGGAAGGGGGGCTAGTTACCCTCCGATCAATTTTGACTCTTAAAAAGTGAAATAGAACTCCCGATATTAAATCAAATGAGCCCCCTTTAAAGTTTATACGACAATCTCTTCCATATAAAGTGCCTCTAGAAAAAAAGTAATAAATAAACAATAAAACATTGGAGCCATATGGCCTTTACAATAGGCAACAAGTCTAAGCTGTTTTTCCTGGTTTAGGTTTTCCATCCCATTTTTCCAGAAAAAAAGGATATTCTGGACACGTTAATACATATGAAATAAAATTCCATGATATATTTCACATTGAAATATCTTTTCAACATTTTTTATAGATGACAATTATCTAAATTTACCAAAATAAAGGTAAGCCACCGACGAATTTATACTGTCATTCCTTTCATTAAAAACCTTATATGCCACCAGGGTCTGGGGGGGGGGCTGTGTAAACCTTGGAGTTTTTACTATATGATCTTTATTCTTTCTTGGACAAAATGAAAATCTCAAAGTTTTGATCGGATGCATTTGGATAAAAGATGGTTGGTGGGGGAAGGGGGTTAGTTTCCAATCGATTACTTTTAACTCTCGAAAAAAGAACTAGAGCTTTAAATTTCTAGTCATTTGAGTCCCCCTCCAAAGTTTACCTCTCCTATAAGAGCCTTATATGCCTCCGGGCATAATTTAAACCCTTCCCCTGGGCTCTAGTGGGGCGATTATGTTGACCCCGAAGTTTTTTTTATCTGATTGTTGGACTATTTCATAAAATGGCTATCTCAAAATTTTGATTGAATACGTTTAGGGAAAAGAAGGTGTTTTTGAGGAGTTGGGGAGTAGATTTCCTCCGTTCACTCTCAACTCTTGAAATCGTAACTATAACTTTCAATTTCCATTTAAATGAGCCACCTCTGAAGCTTATACGACCACTTTTTACGTAAAAATCTTAAATGCTCCCGGTGCATAACTTACAACACTTGCCAAGTGGCTCTGGGGGGCTTTGTCAAACTAGGAGTTTTTGTTATTTTATCTTGAAAATATTTTGAACAAAATGGCTATCTCAAATTTTGATCAGATGCAGTTGGAAAAAAGAGCCTTGGAGAGGGGGGATCATAGCCCTCAGATTACTTTTTACTCTTAATAAGGGCACTAGAAATTCCAATTTACAATCAAATGAGCCACCTCTCAAGCTTATACCACCATCTCTTCCATAAGAATGTTACATGCCCTGGGGGCACAACTTACACCACTTGCCGGCGGGTTCTGGGGGGGGGTGTTATCAGTGGCGTTTTGTTATACGATTGTTGGTCAGTTTTGAACAAGAGGGCTATATAAATAATTCGACCAGGTGTATTTGGGGAAAAGAGGGTTGGTGGAGAGGACGAAGGGGGGCTAGTTGCCATCAGATTTCCTTAGATTCTTAAAAAGGGAATTAGAACTTTGAATTTCTAATCATCTGAGTCCCTTCCAAAGCTTATACGACCACCTCTTCCACTTCTTCCGTGGGGCACAAGTTACAATCCTTAGTTCCCCCGCTTTCTGGGGGGTTACGTTGACCCCGATTTTTGTGTTATTTGATCATAGAACTGTTTCAAAGAAAATGGCTATGTCAAATCAATCAGATGCATTTATCGAAAAGAGGGTATTAAACGGATGCTACACTTAACGAACGCTTATATGACCATCCCTTCCATATGTCGCGCCCCTGGGTAAAAAAAACTGGAGCCTTATGACCTTGAGTTTGTTGGGGGGAGGCTAGCTGCCATAGAATCAATTGACTTTTAAAAAAGGAACTAGAACTTTCAATTTAAATCATTTGAGTCCCCTCCAAAGTTTAAACGACCACCTTTTCAGTAAAAACCTAATGTACTCCTGGGATATAAGTTGCAATCCTTCCCCCATTTTCTTTTTTTTGGAGGGGTAATGCTGATCCCAAAGTTTCGTCACATGATCGATGGACTATTTGAGTAGGAAGGGCATAATGACTCCCACGAGAACACCGTGCTGCCATCTACAATTGAGTCTAACGCCAAGCTAACATAATTTATTCAAGGATTATCGATCGAGTCTAATGGGGTCAAGGTCAATTGATTTGTTGTTGTTTGTCTAGGTGTAATGACACCGGGGTGAAGTGTGCACATGTGCATTGACGGGGGAGAGATGTATTGATCTAGGGCAAGAAGGGGAAGTGGATTTTCGAGAAATTGATTTACATAATCGGTGGGGGAATGTATTGATCCGATAACTTAATTTACATAAATGAAGGAGAGAGGATTTCCGAGAAATTGATTACATAAAAGAAGGGGAGAGAATTTCTGAGAAATTGATTTGCATAATCGAGGGGAATTATTGATCTACGAAAAGGGAATTAGAAATGACATCACTTGTTTCCTAGGAATTATACGGGACTCTAAAGAGATAGAAATTCTATTTTTAAATACGGCTTCTCTGATCTTTAGTGGCAGAGATAAATTGATATTCTATTTTTAAATATGGCTTCTTTGATCTTTAGGTCTGACGGATAAATTAATATTCTATCGAAACCATAATAGTGTAGCTAGGAACACCTATGAGATGAAGAGATTAACGCTGGAAAGGGTTTCCTAGGAATTTCAAATTTGACAGCGCAGGGATGCCAAAACAAAAGGAACACGCAGAAATTACGTTTAGAGATTATTTGGGCGAAATCGTTTGAGACATTTTAGAAGATGATTTTAGAAGATGATTTAGAAGATGATTGGGGCGAAACTATGTGGTCGTTATAACACACAAGTTCCATTTGATCAATGTTTTGAGGTCCCCTACCCCAACCGCAAAGGGCCCCTGGGCCCTAAAGGCCTCCCGGGACCCAAAGGCTCCCCGGCACCCCAGAGGCCCCCAAGCCCCCCAAGGCCTCCCGAGCCCAAAAGGCCTCCTGAGCCCCCCAAAGACCCCCCACACCCCCAAAGGCCCCCGAGCCCCTCCCTTCCTCCCTCTCTTTGAATTTTTTCAGGCTGAATTTTTTAGACTTAGAAATTATCCAACATTTTTCCGGTTTTTTCTTTAACCCATTGGCATAGAGTTTTATCCTAGAGTCTTAGCTTAATTTTATTTAGAGTTGAAGTTTGCTTTAGTTTTAGTTAAGAGTTTAGAGTTTTAGCTTAGAGTCTTAGCTTAGAGTTTTTGTTAGACTTCTAGTTTAGTTTAGTTTTAGTTAAGAGTGTAGAGTTTTTAGTTTAGAGTCTTAGCTTAGATTTTTTGTTGAAGTTCTAGTTAAGTTTAGTTTTAGTTAAGAGTTTAGAACTTTAGCTTAGAGTCTTAGCTTAGAGTTTTAATTAGAGTTGAAGTTTAGTTTAGCTATTTTTAATAGTTCATAGTATTATATTACAGTCATACCTTACAATTGTATTTAAACTTGTAGTTTCTGATACGCTATATTTAAAAATTCAGAGTTTTATCACGTAGTCTTAGCTCAGACTCTTATCTTATAGTTTTTTTTGAAAGTGTAGTTAAGTTTAGTTATAGCTAAGAGTTTGGAGTTTTACCTTAGAGTCTTAGCTTAGAGTTTTTGTTAGAGCTGTTGTTTAGTTTAGTTATAGTTAAGAGTTTAGAGTTTTAGCTTAGAGTCTTAGCTTAGAGTTTTAGTTAGAGTTCTAGTTTAGTTTAGTTTTCGTTAAGAGTCTTAGCTTCGACTTTTTGTTAGAGTTCTAGTTTAGTTTTAGTTAAGAGTTTAGAGTTTTACCTTAGATTCTTAGATTAGAGTTTTAGTTAAAGTTGAAGTTTAGTTATAGTTAAGAGTTTAGAGTTTTAGCTTAGAGTCTTAGCTTAGAGTTTTAGTTAGAGTTGAAGTTAAGTTTAGTTATAGTTAAGAGTTGAGAGTCTTAGCTTAGAGTTTAGTTAGAGTTGAAGTTTAGTTTAGCTATAGTTAAGAGTTTTGAGTTTTAGCTTTGAGTCTTAGCTTAGAGTTTTAGTTAAAGTTGTAGTTTAGGTAAGTTTTAGTTAAGAGTTTATAGTTTTAGCCTAGAGTCTTAGCTTAAAGTCTTAGTTTAGAGTTTTTGTTGAAGTTCTAGTTTACTTTAGCTCTAGTTAAGAGTTTAGAGTTCTACCTTAGAGTCTTAGCTCAGAGTTTTTTTTAGAGTTCTAGTTTAGTTTAGTTATAGGTTAGATTTCTAGTTTAGTTTAGTTATAGTTAAGAGTTTTGAGTTTTACCTCAGAGTCTTAGCTTAGAGTTTTAGTTAGAGTTGAAGTTTACTTTAGTTTTATTTAAGAGTATATAGTTTTAGCTTATAGTCTTAACTTAGAATTTTTGTTAGAGTTCTAGTTTAGTTTAGTTTAAGTTAAGAGTTTATAGTTTTACCTTAGAGTCTTAGCTTAGAGTTTTAGTTAGAGTTGAAGTTTAGTTTAGTTTTAATTTATAGTTTTATCTTAGAGTTCTAGTTTAGTTTAGTTTTAGTTGAGTTGAGAGTTATAGCCTAGAGTTTTAGTTAGAGTTGATATTTAGTTTTGTTATAATTAAGAGTTTGGAGTTTTAGCATAGAGTTTTAGCTTAGAGGTTTAGGTAGAGTTGAAGTTGAGTTTAGTTATAGTTAAGAGTTGAGAGTTTTAGCCTAGAGTCTTAGCCTAGAGTTTAGTTAGATTTGATGTTTAGTTTAGCTATAGTTAAGAGTTTGGAGTTTTAGCTTTGAGTCTTAGCTTAGAGTTTTAGTTAGTGTTGAAGTTTAGTTTAGTTATAGTTAAGAATTAAGAGTTTTTGCTTAGAGTCATAGCTTAGAGTTTTAGTTAAAGTTGTAGTTTAGTTTATTTATAGTTAATAGTTAAGAGTTTTTGCTTAGAGTCTTAGATTAGAGTTTATTTAGAGCTCTAGTTTAGTTTAGTTATAGTTAAGAATTTGGAGTTTTACATTAGAGTTTTAGCTTAGACTATTACTTAGAGTTGAAGTTTTCTTTAGTTTTAGTTCAGAATTTAGAGTTTTCGCATCGATTCTGAGGTTAGAGTTTTTGTTAAAGTTAAAGTTTAGTTAAGTTTTAGTTAACAGTTTAGAGATTTAGCCTAGAGTCTTAGCTTAGAGTTTTTGTTAGAGTTGAAGTTTAGTTTTTTTTTAGTTAATAGTTTATAGTTTTTAGATTAGAGCATTTGATTAGAGTTTTTGTTAGAGTTCTAGTTTAGTTTAGTTTTAGTTAAGAGTTTATAGTTTTACCTTAGAGGCTTAGCTTACAGTTTTAGTTAGAGTTGAAGTTTAGTTTAATTTTACTTTATAGTTTTAGCTTAGACTTCAAGTTTATTTAAGTTTTAGTTAAGAGTTTAGAGTTTTAGCTTAGAGTTTTAGTTAGATTTGAAGTTTAGTTATATTTAAGAGTTTAGAGTTTTAGTATAGAGTCTTAGATTAGAGTTTTAGGTAGAGTTGAAGTTTAGCTTAGTTATAGTTAAGAGTTGAGAGTTTTAGCCTAGAGTCTTAGCTTAGAGTTTAGTTAGATTTGAAGTTTAGTTTAGCTATAGTTAAGAGTTTGGAGTTTTAGCTTTGAGTCTTAGCTTAGAGTTTTAGTTAGAGTTGAAGTTTAGTTTAGTTATAGTTTAGAATTTAGAGTTTTAGCTTAGAGTCATAGCTTAGAGTTTTAGTTAACATTGTATTTTAGTTAAGTTTTAGTTAAGAGTTTAGAGTTTTAGCCTAGAGTCTTAGCTTAGAGTCTTAGCTTAGAGTTTTTGTTGAAGTTCTAGTTTACTTTAGTTATAGTTAAGAGTTTGGAGTTTTACCTTAGAGTCTTAGCTTAGAGTTTTTGTTAGAGCTGTTGTTTAGTTTAGTTTTAGTTAAGAGTTTAGAGTTTTAGCTTAGAGTCTTAGCTTAGAGTTTTAGTTAGAGTTCTAGTTTAGTTTAGTTTTATTTAAGAGTTTACAGTTTTAGCCTATAGTCTTAGCTCCGACTTTTTGTTAGAGTTATAGTTTAGTTTTAGTTAAGAGTTTAGAGTTTTAATTTAGAGTCTTAGCTTAGACTTTTAGTTAAAGTTGAAGTTTAGTTATAGTTAAGAGTTTAGAGTTTTAGCTTAGAGTCTTAGCTTAGATTTTTAGTTAGAGTTGAAGTTTAGTTTAGTTATAGTTAAGAGTTGAGAGTTTTAGCCTAGAGTTTAGTTAGAGTTGAAGTTTAGTTTAGTTATTGTTAAGAATTTATAGTTTTAGCTTAGAGTCATAGCTTAGAGTTTTAGCTAAAGATGTAGCTTAGTTAAGTTTTAGTTAAGAGTTTAGAGTTTTAGCCTAGAGTCTTAGCTTAGAGTTTTAACTTAGAGTTTTAGTTGAAGTTCTAGTTTACTTTAGTTTTAGTTAAGAGTTTAGAGCTTTACCTTAGTGTCTTAGCTTAGAGTTTTAGTTAGAGTCCTAGTTTAGTTTAGTTATAGTTTAGATTTCTAGTTTAGTTTAGTTATAGTTAAGAGTTTGGAGTTTTACGTTAGAGTCTTAGCTTAGAGTTTTAGTTAGAGTTGAAGTTTACTTTAGTTTTAGTTAAGAGTTTAGAGTTTTTAGCGTAGAGTCTTAGCTTAGAGTTGTTGTTGAAGTTCTAGTTTAGTTTAGTTTTAGTTAATAGTTTAGAGTTTTTAGCTTAGACTCTTAGCTTAGAGTTTTTGTTGAAGTTCTAGTTTAGTTTGAGTTGAAGTTTAGTTTAGTAATAGTTAAGAGTTTAGAGTTTTAGCTTAGAGTCATAGCTTAGAGTTTTAGTTAAAGTTGTAGTTAAGTTTTAGTTAAGAGTTCAGAGTTTTAGCCTAGAGCCTTAGCTTAGAGCTTTAGTTACAGTTTAAATTTAGTTTAGTTATAGTTAAGAGTTTAGAATTTTTAGCTTAGAGTCTTAGCTTAGAGTTTTTATTAGAGTTCTAGTTTAGTTTAATTTTAGTTATGAGTTTTTATTTTTACCTTAGTGACTTAGCTTAGAGCTTTAGTTAGAGCTTAAGTTTAGTTTAGTTAAGTTTTACTTTATAGTTTTATCTTAGAGCTCTATTTTAGTTTATTTTTAGTTGAGTTTAGAGTTTTAGCCTAGAGTTTTAGTTAGAGTTTAAGTTTAGTTATAGTTAAAAGTTTAGAGTTTTAGCTTAGAGTCTTAGCTTAGAGTTTTAGTTAGAGTTGAAGTTTAGTTTAGTTATAGTTAAGAGTTGAGAGTTCTAGCCTAGATTCTTAGCTTAGAGTTTAGTTGGAATTGAAGTTTAGTTTAGATATAGTTAAGAGTTTGGTGTTTTAGCTTTGAGTCTTAGCTTAGAGTTTTAGTTAGTGTTGAAGTTTAGTTTAGTTATAGTTAAGAATTAAGAGTTTTTGCTTAGAGTCATAGCTTAGAGTTTTAGTTAAAGTTGTAGTTTAGTTAAGTTTTAGTTAAGACTTTAGTGTTTTTAGCTTAGATTCATAGCTCAGAGTTTTTGTTAGAGCTCTAGCTTAGTTTAGTTATAGTTAAGAGTTTGTTGTTTTACCTTAGAGTCTTAGTCTTAGAGTTTTACTTAGAGTTTAAGTTTAGTTTAGTTTCAGTGACGAGTTTAGAGTTTTCGCTTAGAGTCATAGCTTAGAGTTTTAGTTAAAGTTGTTGTTTAGTTTAGTTTTAGTTAAGAGTTTAGAGTTTTAGCTTAGAGTCTTAGCTTAGAGTTTTAGTTAGAGTTCTAGTTTAGTTTAGTTTTAGTTAAGAGTTTAGAGTTTTAGCCTAGAGTCTTAGCTTAGAGTTTTTGTTAGAGTTCTAGTTTAGTTTAGTTTTAGTTAAGAGTTTAGAGTTTTAATTTAGAGTCTTAGCTTAGACTTTTAGTTAAAGTTGAAGTTTAGTTATAGTTAAGAGTTTAGAGTTTTAGCTTAGAGTCTTAGCTTAGATTTTTAGTTAGAGTTGAAGTTTAGTTTAGTTATAGTTAAGAGTTGAGAGTTTTAGCCTAGAGTTTAGTTAGAGTTGAAGTTTAGTTTAGTTATTGTTAAGAATTTAGAGTTTTAGCTTTGAGTCTTAGCCTAGAGTTTTAGTTAAAGTTGTAGTTTAGGTAAGTTTTAGTTAAGAGTTTATAGTTTTAGCCTAGAGTCTTAGCTTAGAGTCTTAGCTTATAGTTTTTGTTGAAGTTCTAGTTGACTTTAGTTCTAGCTAAGAGTTTAGAGTTTTACCTTAGAGTCTTAGCTCAGAGTTTTTTTTAGAGCTCTAGTTTAGTTTAGATATAGGTAAGAGTTATAGTTTAGTTTAGTTATAGTTAAGAGTTTGGAGTTTTAACTTAGAGTATTAGCTTAGAGTTTTAGTTAGAGTTGAAGTTTATTTTAGTTTTAGTTAAGAGTTTTGAGTTTTATATTAAAGACTTAGCTTTGAATTTTTTTTAGAGTTATAGTTTAGTTCAGTTTTAGTTAACAGTTTAGAGTTTTTATCTTATTCTTAGCTTAGAGTTGTTGTTAAAGTTCTAGTTTATTTTAGTTTTAGTTAAGAGTTTAGAGTTTTAGCTTAGAGTCTTAGCTTAGAGTTTTAGTTAGAGTTGAAGTTTAGTTTAGTAATAGTTAAGAGTTTAGAGTTTTAGCTTAGAGTCATAGCTTAGAGTTTTAGTTAAAGTTGTAGTTAAGTTTTAGTTAAGAGTTTAGAGTTTTAGCCTAGAGTCGTAGCTTAGAGCTTTAGTTAGAGTTGAAGTTTAGTTTAGTTATTATTAACAGTTTAGAGTTTTTAGATTAGAGTCTTAGCTTACAGTTTTTGTTAGAGTTCTAGTTTAGTTTAGTTTTAGTTAAGAGTTTAGAGTTTTACCTTGGAGTCTAAGCTTAGAGTTTTAGTTAGAGTTGAAGTTTAGTTTAGTTTTACTTTATAGTTTTAGCTTAGAGTTATAGTTTAGTTTAGTTTTAGTTGAGTTTAGAGTTTTAGCTTAGAGTTTTAGTTAGATTTGAAGTTTAGTTATAGTTAAAAGTTTAGAGTTTTATCTTAGAGTCTTAGATTAGAGTTTTAGTTAGAGTTGAAGTTTAGTTTAGTTATAGTTAAGAGTTGAGAGTTCTAGACTATAGTCTTAGCTTAGAGTTTAGTTTGAATTGAAGTTTAGTTTAGCTATAGTTAAGAGTTTGGTGTTTTAGCTTTGAGTCTTAGCTTAGAGTTTTAGTTAGTGTTGAAGTTTAGTTTAGTTATAGTTAAGAATTTAGAGTTTTAGCTTAGAGCCATAGCTTAGAGTTTTAGTTAAAGTTGTAGTTTAGTTTATTTATAGTTAAGAGTTTTGGACTAGGGTCTTAGCTTATAGTTTTTGTTAGAATTCTAGTTTAGCTTAGTTTTGGTTAATAGTTCAGAGTTTTAACTTAGAGTTTTAGCTTAGAGTTTTAGTTAGAGTTGAATTTAGTTTAGTTATAGTTAAGAATTTAGAGTTTTTGCTTAGAGTCATAGCTTAGAGTTTTAGTTAAAGTTGTAGTTTAGTTAAGTTTTAGTTAAGAGTTTAGAGTTTTAGCCTAGAGCCTTAGCTTAGAGCTTTAGTTAGAGTTGAAGTTTAGTTTAGTTTTAGTTAAGAGCTTAGAGTTTTTAGCTTAGAGTCTTAGCTTACAGTTTTTGTTAGGGTTCTAGTTTAGTTTAGTGTTAGTTAAGAGTTTAGAGTTTTAACTTAGAGTCTCGGCTTAGAGTTTTAGTTAGAGTTGAAGTTTAGTTTAGTTTAGTTTTAATTTATATTTTTATCTTAGAGCTCTAGTTTAATTTAGTTTTATTTTAGTTTAGAGTTTTAGCTTATAGGTTTATTTGGATTTGAATTTTATTTATAGTTAAGATCTAGTAGTTTAAGAATATAGTATTATATTAGATTTTTATGTATAGTTTTAGTTTATTTTATTTATAGTTAAGAGTTGAGAGTTTTAGCCTAGAGTCTTAGCTTACAGTTTATTTATAGTTGAAGTTTAGTTTAGCTATAGTTAAGAGTTTTGAGTTTTAGCTTTGAGTCTTAGCTTAGAGTTTTAGTTAGTGTTGAAGTTAAGTTTAGTTATAGTTAAGAATTTTAGCTTAGAGTCATAGCTTAGAGTTTTAGTTAAAATTGTAGTTTAGTTAAGTTTTAGTTAAGGGTTTAGAGTTTTAGCCTAGAGTCATAGCTTAGAGTCTTAGCTTAGAGTTTTTATTGAAGTTCTAGTTTGCTTTATTTCTAGTTAAGAGTTTAGAGTTTTACCTTAGAGTCTTAGCTTAGAGTTTTTGTTAGAGTTCTAGTTTAGTTTAGTTATAGTTAAGAGTTTTACTTTAGAGTCTTAGCTTAGAGTTTTAGTTAGAGTTCTAGTTTAGTTTAGTTTTAGTTAAGAGTTTAGAGTTTTTAGCTTACAGTCTTAGCTTAGAGTTTTTGTTTAAGTTCTAGTTTAGTTTTAGTTATGAGTTAGATTTTTACCTTAGAGTCTTAGCTTAGAGTTTTAGTTAGAGTTGAAGTTTAGTTTAGTTATAAATTAGAATTTAGAGATTTAGCCTAGAGTCAAAGCTTAGAGTTTTAGTTAATGTTGTAGTTTAGTTAAGTTTTATTTAAGAGTTTATAGTTTTAGCCTAGAGTCATAGCTTAGAGTTTTAGTTAGAGTTGAAGTTTAGTTTAGTTATAGTTAAGAGTTTAGAGTTTTTAGAGTTTAGTTAAGAGTTTAGAGTTTTAGCTTAGAGTCTTAGCTCTAGAGTTTTAGCTTAGAGTCTTAGCTTAACTAAACTAGAACTCTGACAAAAACTCTAAGTTAAGACTCAAAGCTAAAACTCTTGCATAAAACTAAAGTAAACTTCAACTCTAACTAAAACTCTAAGGTAAGAGTATAATGTTAAACACCAAACTCTCTACTTTAACTAAACTAAACGAGCTCTGTAACAAAACTCTAAGCTATAACTATAGGGTAAAACTCTAAACTCTTAACTGAAACTAAAGTAAACTAGAGCTTCAACAAAAACTTTAAGTTAAGACTCTAAGCTAAGACTCTAGGCTAAAATTCTAAACTCTTTGCTAAAACTTAACTAAACTACAAGTTTAGCTAAAACTCTAAGCTATGACTCTAAGCTAAAACTCTAAATTCTTAACTATAACTAAACTAAACTTCAACTCTAACTAAAACTCTAAGCTAAGACTCTAAGCTGAAATTTAAACTCTCAACTATAGCTAAACTTCAACTCTAACTAAAACTCTAAGCTAAGACTCTAAAATAAAACTCTAAACTCTTAACTAAAACTAAACTAAACTAGAACTCTAACTAAAACTCTAAGCTATGACTCCAAGCTAAAACTCTAAACTCTTAACTATAGCTAAACTTAAACTCTAACTAAAACTCTAAGCTAAGACTCTAGGCTAAAACTCTAAACTCTTAACTGTAACTAAACTAAACTTCAACTCTAACTAAAACTCTAAACTAAGACTCTAAGCTAAAACTATAAAGTAAAACTACTAAACTAAACTTCAACTCTAACTTAAACTAAACTAAAACTCTAAACTCTTAACTAAAACTTAACTAAAACTACAACTTCAAATATAACTCTAAGCTAAGACTCTAGGCTAAAACTCTAAACTCTTAACTATTACTAAACTAAACTTCAACTCTAACTAAAACTCTAAGCTAAGACTCTAAGCTAAAACTCTTAACGAAAACTAAACTAGAACTTCAACAAAAACTCTAAGCTAAGACTCTAAGCTAAAAACTCTAAACTCTTAACTAAAAATAAACTAAACTAGAATTCTAACAAAAACTCTAAGCTAAGACTCTAAGGTAAAAATCTAAACTCTTAACTAAAACTAAACTAAACTAGAACTTCAACAAGAACTCTAAGCTAAAACCTCAACGCTAAAAATTCTAAATCTTAACTAAAACTACACTAAACTAGAACTCTAACAAAAACTCTAAGTTAAGACTCTAGGCTAAAACTCTAAACTCTTAGCTAAAACTAAAGTAAACTTCAACTCTAACTAAAACTCTAAGCTAAGACTCTAAGGTAAAACACCAAACTCTTAACTATAACTAAACTAAACTAGAACTCTAAACTATAACTAAAGTAAACTAGAGCTCTAACAAAAACTCTAAGCTAAGACTGTAAGGTAAAACTCTAAACTCTTAACTAAAACTAAAGTAAACTAGAACTTCAACAAAAACTCTAAGCTAAGACTCTAAGCTAAGACTCTAGGCTAAAAATCTAAACTCTTAACTAAAACTTAACTAAACTACAACTTTAACTAAAACTCTAAGCTATGACTCTAAGCTAAAACTCTAAATTCTTAACTATAACTAAACTAAACTTCAACTCTAACTAAAACTCTAGGCTAAGACTCAAAGATAAAACTCCAAACCCTTAACTATAGCTAAACTAAACTTCAACTTTGACTAGACTCTAAGCTAAAACTATCAACTCTTAACTATAACTAAACTAAACTTCAACTCTAACTAAAACTCTAAGCTAAGACTCTAAGCTAAAACTCTAAACTCTTAACTTTAACTAAACTTCAACTCTAACTAAAACTATAAGCTACGACTCTAAGCTAAAACTCTAAACTCTTAACTAAAACTAAACAAAACTAGAACTCTAACAAAAACTCTAAGCTAAGGCTCTAGTCTAAAACACTAAACTCTTAACTAAAAATAAACTAAACTAGAACTCTAACTAAAACTCTAAGCTAAAACTCTAGGCTAAAACTCTACACTCTTAATTATAATTAAACTAAACTTCAACTCTAACTAAAACTCTAAGCTAAGACTCCAAGCTAAAACTATAAAGTAAAACTAAACTAAACTTCAACTCTAACTAAAACTCTAAGATATGACTCTAAGCTAAAATTCTAAACTCTTAACTAAAACTTGACCAAAGCTACAACTTCAACTAAAACTCTAAGCTAAGACTCTAGGCTAAAACTCTAAACTCTTAACTATTACTAAACTAAACTTCAACTCTAACTAAAACTATAAGCTAAGAGTCTAAGCTAAAACTCTAAACTCTTAACTAAAACTAAACTAAACTATAACTTAAACAAAAGCTCTAAGCAAAGACTATAAGATAAAAACTCTAAACTCTTAACTGAAAATAAACTAAACTAGAACTCTAACAAAAACTCAAAGCTAAGACTCTAAGCTAAAACTCTAAACTCTTAACTATGACTAAACTAAGCTAGAACTCTAACAAAAACTCTAAGCTAAGACTATAAGGTAAAACTCTAAACTATTAACTAAAACTAACCTAAACTAGAACTTCAACAAAAACTCTAAGCTAAGACTCTAAGCTAAAGACTCTAGGCTAAAACTAAAACTAAAACTTTAACTAAAACTCTAAGCTATGACTCTAAGCTAAAACTCTAAATTCTTAACTATTACTAAACTAGACTTCAACTCTAACTAAAACTCTAAGCTTAGACTCTAATCTAAAACTCTAAACTGTTAACTAAAACTAAACTAACTAGAACTTAAACAACAGCTCTAAGCTAAGACTATAAGCTAAAAACTCTAAACTCTTAACTAAAACTAAACTAAACTAGAACTCTAACAAAAACTCTAATCTAAGATTCTAAGCTAAAACTCTAGACTATTAACTAAAACTAAAGTAAACTTCAACTCTAAATAAAACTAAGCTAAGACTCTAGGCTAAAACTCTATGCCATTGGGTTAAAAAAAAACCGAAAAAATGTTGGACAATTTCTAAGTCTAAAAAATTCAGTCCAAAAAAACTTTAAAAAATACAAAAAGGGAGGGAGGAAGGGAGGGGGTTTTTGGCCTTTGGGGGCTAGCGGGGCCTTTGAGGGCCTTCGGGGGTTCGGGGGGCCTTTTGGGGGGGCGAAGGCCTTTGGGGCCCGGGGGCCATTTGGGGTTGGGGTAGGGGACCTCACAACATTGATCAAATGGAACTTGTGTATTATAACGACCAAATAGTTTCGCCCCAATTATCTTCTAAATCATCTTCTAAAATCATCTTCTAAAATGTCTCAAACGGTTTCGCCCAAATAATCCCATAAATGTCTCAAACGGTTTCGCCCAAATAATCCCATAAATGTCTCAAACGGTTTCGCCCAAATAATCCCTATACGTAATTTCTGCGTGTTCCTTTTATTTTGGCATCCCTGGCACTGTCACATTTGAAATTCCTAGGAAACCGTTTCCCGCGGTAATCTCTTCATCTCATAGGTTTTCCTAGCTAAACTATTGTGGTTTTGATAGAATATTAATTTATCCCTCAGACCTATAGATCAAAGAAGCCATATTTGAAAATGGGATATCAATTTATCTCTGCCACTAAAGAGCAGAGAAGCCGTATTTAAAAATAGAATTTCTATCTCTTTAGAGTCCCGTATAATTCCTAGGAAACAAGTGATGTCATTTATAATTCCCCTTTCGTAGATCAATAATTCCCCTCGATTACACAAATCAATTTCTCAGAAATTATGTCCCCTTCTTTTATGTAATCAATTTCTCGGAAATTCTCTCTCCTTCATTTATGTAAATTAAGTTACGGATCAATACACTCCCCCACCGATTATGTAAATAAATTTCCTCTCTTGCCCTAGATCAATACATCTCTCCCCCGTCAATGCGCATGTGCAAACTTCACCTCAGTGTCATTACACCTAGACAAACAACAACAAATCAATTGACCTTAACCCCATTAGACTCGATCGATAATCCTTGAATAAATTATGTTAGCTTGGCGTTAGACTCAATTGTAGATGGCAGCATGGTGTTCTCGTGGGAGTCATTATGCCCTTCCTGCTTATTTGAAACAGAAAGGTTATGTCAAAATTTTGATGAAATGTATTTGGGGAAAAGAGGGTGGGAGGGGGGTATATGCCCACCGATCATTTTTGATGACTCTTAAAAAGGTAAATAGAAATTTCAATTTCAAATCAAATGAGCATCCTCTGATGTTTATACGACCATCCCTTAAATAAAAGCTTATCTGCCCTCGGGAAAAAATTTACAACAGTTCCCTCAGGCTTCGGAGGGTTTCTATGATCCCTTAGTTTTTGTTATTTGATTAAACTATTTTAACCAAATGGTTATCTCAAAATTTTGATAAGATGCATTTGAGAAAAAGGGGCCTTGGGGGACAGGTGTTTTGAGTTATACCCTTGGGTATATATGGTTCTTATAGACGTATTTTCGACAAAACACCTTTAAATTAGGCGTTGTTTTCTTAAACCACACTGCCGATCTAAGACGAACAAATAAACTTTCAAATGGGGATAAATTCATTTATTTAGACAGTGAAAAAACAGGTACAAAAATCCAGATATTTCGGTCACACATACAGCAACCGTCTTCAGTAGAAATACTAAAATAATAAAATTGGAACTAGCATATTTATATCCAACAAAATAAATAACTTTTCGGGTCATTCACAAAATAATGAACTTCCAGGTTATTCACTAGATTATTTTCAGAGAGAGTTCATTGACAAAATTCATTCGAAGTTCTTAATGTAAAATTTCTTCTTTAATCTTGCCGAAATGTAAAACAAATTTCCAATAAAAGTGGCAAAGCCTTCCGTGAGTAGAACCCCATTATTGAATACTGACAGTAGATAATTTATTCATGTTTCTGTTCTTTGTTTCTGTTTTGTTTGTTGATGGTTTTTTGATGTTTTTTTCATGGTTCAGTTTGTTGATGGTTATTTGATTTTTTTTTCATGTTTCTTTTCTGTATATTGATGGTTGTTTGATGGTTATGAGGGTTGGTTAATTTGTTTGTTGTTCCTTGGATGTAGACATAAGTTCAACAACAATTGCTGGATACAAACAGAAGTGACTAGATTTCTGGGAAATTGATTTGCATAATCTGACGGGGAATTCTAATGTAACATAGCAGGAAATTAAGAAACAATATGAATTCTCTGGTCTTTAGGTCTCAAAGATAAATATTAATATTCTATCGAAGCCATAGTAGTATATCTAGGAGCACCTTAGATATATTTTCAGAAATTCAAACGAGATCAAGACAGATTTAATATATATTATGCGGGAAATGGTAACCTGGGAATTTTAATTGTGACATCGCGAAAGGATGCCAAAACAAAAGGAACATTCTGAAATTACTAATAGGGGATTTTTTGGGCGAAAGCAAATTAATCAACGTTTTAGGGATTTTTTGGGTGAAACAGTTTGAGACATTTTAGAGGAAGATTTGGGGTGAAATTCCGTGGTCGTTATAATACACAAGTTCCATTTGAACAGTGTTGTAAGGTCCCCTACCCAAACCCCCAGGGTACCCCCCCCCAAAGTTTTTGCCCCCCCCCCTATTTTTTATACTTTTTTGCACGCTTGAGACACAGAAGACCTCCCAAAGGCCCCCCCCCGACTTTTTTGCCCTCCCCCATTTTTTTACACTTTTTTGCGTGCTTGAGACAGAGAAGGCCCCCCCCAAGGACTCCCCTCCAACTTTTTTGCCTCCCATTTTTTTACACTTTTTTTGTGCGCGCTTGAGACACAGAAGGCCCCCCCCGAGGAACCCCCCCCCCAAATTTTTTGCCCCCCCCCCCATTTTTTATTACTTTTTTTTGCACACTTGAGACACAGAAGGGACCCCCCCGAAGTTTTTGCCCCCCCTCTTTCTTTAATGCTTTTTTAGCGCTCTTGAGACACAGGAGGGCCCCCCTCCCTCCAACTTTATGGACCCCCTCCATTTTTTGAACTTTTTTTTATTTTTTTTAACAAGGTATTTTTTCAACTTTTTTTATTATTATTTTTTTAACATGATATATTTTTCAACTTTTTTTCTGCATGTCTTCGAATGACATAAAACATACTTAAAACATACAAAATTCACATTAAATATTTGCACAATTTGTTAGAAGTAACAGTTTTTTTTCTTAGCAGTAACAAATTTCTTCTAATAGCACCAAGTTTTCCATCAAAGATAACAATTTTTTTCATTATGATAACACGTTTTCTGTTAGAAGTAGTAATTTTTCCTTAACACTAAAAAATGTTCTCCTCAAAGTAGCAACTTTTACCTTAATACTAACAAACTTTTACTTAACGCTATCAAATTTCTCTTAGAAGTAACAATTTTTCGTCAGTGATAACAAGTTTTCTGTAAGAAGTAGCAAGGTTTTTGCCAAAGATACCAATTTTTTCTTAGAAGTAACAATTTTTTCGTTTATGATAACAAGTTTTCTGTCAGAAGTAGGAAGTTTTCCTTAGAACTAAAAAATGTTCTTCTCGAAGTAGCAACTTTTACCTTAATACTAACAAACTTTTACTTAACACTATCAAATTTCTCTTAGAAGTAACAATTGTTCATCAGTGATTATAAGTTTTCTATAACAAGTAGCAAGTTTTCCGCCAAAGAGAGCAATTTTTTCTTAAAAGTAACAACTTTTTCATTTATGATAACAAGTTTTCTGTTAGAAGTATCAATTTTTCTTTCACTATAACAAATTTTCTCTTCGAAGTAACAACTTTTTTCTCAAAACTAAGACACTTTTGGTTAAAACTATCAAATATCACTTCGAAGTAACAATTTTTTCGTCAGTGATAACAAGTTTTCTGTAAGAAGTAGCAAGTTCTCTGTCGAAGATACCAAATTTTTCTTAGAAATAACACTTTGTTCGTTTATGATAACAAGTTTTCTGTTAGAAGTAGCTATTTTTCCTTAGTACTCAAAAATTTGCTCCTCGAAGTAACAACTTTTACCTTAATACTAACAAACTTCTATTTAAAACTATCAAATTTTCTTAGAAGTATATTTTTTTTTTGTTCATGATAAAAAAAATTTCTGTAGAAAGTAGAAAGTTTTCCTTAACACTAACAAATTTCCTCATCAAAGTAACAAATTTTTCCTTAAGACTAACAGAGTTTTAGTTACATTTATCAAATTTCTCTTAGAAGTAACAATTTTTCGTCAGTGATAACACGTTTTCTGTAAGAAGTAGCAAGTTTTCTGCCAAAGATTCCAAATTTTCTTAGAAGTAACAATTTTTACGTTTATGATAACAAGTTTTCTGTCAGAAGTATTAAGTTTTCCTTCACTATAAAAAATTTTTTCTCCGAAGTAACAACTTTTACCTCAATACTAACCAACTTCTACTTATAACTATCAAATATCTGTTAGAAATAATAATTTTTGTCTACAGTGATAACAAGTTTTCTGTAAAAAGTAGCAAGTTCAATGTCAAGGATACCAAATTTTTCTTAGAAGTAACAATTTGTTCGTTTTTGATAACAAGTTTTCTGTTAGAAGTAGCAATTTTTCCTTAGCACTAAAAAATTTTCTCTTCGAAGTAGCAACATTTTCCCTTAATACTAACAAATTTTTACTGAACACTCTCAAATTTCTCTTAGAAATAACAATTTTTTCGTTTATGATAACAAGTTTTCTGTCAGAAGTAGCGAGTTTTCCTTAATACTAAAAAATGTTCTTCTCGAAGTAGCAACTTTTACCTGAACACTAACAAACTTTTACTTAACTCTATCAAATTTCTCTTAGAAGTAACAATTGTTCATCAGTGATTATAAGTTTTCTGTAACAAGTAGCAAGTTTTCCGCCAAAGAGAGCAATTTTTTCTTAGAAGTAACAACTTTTTCATTTATGACAACAGGTTTTCTGTCAGAAGTATCAAGTTTTCCTTCACTATAACAAATTTTCTCTTTCAAGTAACAGCTTTTTCCTGAATACTAACAAACTTTTACTTAAAACTATCAAATATCTCTTAGAAGTAACAATTTTTTCGTCAGTGATAACAAGTTTTCTGTAAGATGTAGCAAGTTCCCTGTCGAAGATACCAAATTTTTCTTAGAAATAACACTTTCTTCGTTTATGATAACAAGTTTTCTGTTAGAAGTAGCTATTTTTCCTTAGCACTAAAAAATTTGCTCCTCGAAGTAACAACTTTTACCTTAATACTAACAAACTTCTATTTAAAACTATCAAATTTTCTTAGAAGTATAATTTTTTTCTGTTCATGATAAAAAAAAATTCTGTCAAAAGTAGAAAGTTTTCCTTAACGCTAACAAATTTTCTCATCAAAGTAACAAATTTTTCCTTAAGACTAACAGAGTTTTAGTTACATTTATCAAATTTCTCTTAGAAGTAACAATTTTTCGTCAGTGATAACACGTTTTCTGTAAGAAGTAGCAAGTTTTCTGCCAAAGATTCCAAATTTTCTTAGAAGTAACAATTTTTACGTTTATGATAACAAGTTTTCTGTCAGAAGTATTAAGTTTTCCTTCACTATAAAAAAATTTCTCTCCGAAGTAACAACTTTTACCTCAATACTAACCAACTTCTACTTATAACTATAAAATATCTGTTAGAAATAACAATTTTTGTCTACAGTGATAACAAGTTTTCTGTAAAAAGTAGCAAGTTCAATGTCAAGGATACCAAATTTTTCTTAGAAATAATAATTTCTTCGTTTGTGGTAACCAGTTTTCTGTTAGAAGTAGCAATTTTTCCTTAGCACTAAAAAATTTTCTCATCGAAGTAACAACTTTTACCTTAATACTAACAAACTTTTACTTAACACTCTCAAATTTTTCTTAGAAGTAACAATTTTTTCGTTCATGATAACAAGTTATCTGTCAGAAGTAGCAAGTTTTCCCTAACACTAAAAAATGTTCTTCTCGAAGTAGCAACTTTTACCCTAATACTAACAAACTTTTACTTAACACTATCACATTTCTCTTAGAAGTAATAATTGTTCATCAGTGATTATAAGTTTTCTATAACAAGTAACAAGTTTTCTGCCAAAGAGACCAATTTTTTCTTAAAAGTAACAACTTTTTCGTTTATGATAACAAGTTTTCTGTCAGAAGTATCAAGTTTTCCTTCACTATAACAAATTTTCTCTTTGAAGTAACACTTTTTCCTCAATACTAACAAACTTTTACTTAAAACTATCAAATATCTCTTAGAAGTAACAATTTTTACGTCAGTGATAACAAGTTTTCTGTAAGAAGTAGCAAATTCCCTGTCGAAGATACCAAATTTTTCTTAGAAATAACAATTTCTTCGTTTATGATAACAAGTTTTCTGTTAGAAGTAGCTAATTTTCCTTAGCACTAAAAAATTTTCTCCTCAAAGCAACAACTTTTACCTTAATACTAACAAACTTTTACTTAATACTATCAAATTTCTCTTAGAAGTAAAGATTTTCTGTCATTGATAACAAGTTTTTGGTAAGAATTAGCAAGTTTTCTGCAAAAGATATCTGACTTTTCTTTGAAGTAACAATTTTTTCATTTATGGTAACAAGTTTTCTATCAGATGTAGCAAGTTTTCCTTTAAACTAACAAATTTTCTCTTCGAAGTAGCAACTCTTTCATCAATACTAACAAACTTCTATTTAAAACTATCAAATTTTCTTAGAAGTATATCTTTTAACTGTTCATGATAAAAAAATTTCTGTCAAAAGTAGCAAGTTTTCCTTAACACTAAAAAATTTCCTCATCAAAGTAACAATTTTTTCCTTAAGAATAACAGAGTCTTAGCTACAACTATCAAATTTCCCTTAGAAGTAACAATTTTTCGTCAGTGATAACAAGTTTTCTGTAAGAAGTAGCAAGTTTTCTGCCAAAGACTCCCATTTTTTCTTAGAAGTTTCAATTTTTACGTTTATGATAACAATTTTTCTGTCAGAAGTATCAAGTTTTCCTTCACTATAAAAAATTTTCTCTTCGAAGTAACAACTTTTTCCTCAATACTAACAAACTTCTACTTAAAACTATCAAATATCTCTTAGAAGTAACAATTTTTTCGTCAGTGATAACAAGTTTTCTGTAAAAAGTAGCAACTTTCATGTCAAGGATACCAAATTTTTCTTAGAAATAATAATTTCTTCGTTTGTGGTAACTAGTTTTCTCATAGAAGTAGCAATTTTTCCTTAACACTAAAAAATTTTCTCATCGAACTAGGAACTTCTACCTTGATCCTAACAAACTTTGACTTAACACTATCAAATTTCTCTTAGAACAAACAATGTTTTGTTAGCGATAACAGATTTTCTGTAAGAAGTAGAACGTTTTATGCCAAAGATACCAGATTTCTCTTAGAAATAAAAATTTTTTCGTTTATGATAACAAGTTTTCTGTGAGAAGTAGCAAGTTTTCCTTAACACTAACAAATTTTCTCTTCAAAGTAACAACTTTTTCCTCAATACTAACAAACTTCTACTTAAAACCATCAAATTTTTCGTAGAAGTATAATTTTTTTCCGTTCATGATAAAAAGTTTTCTGTCAAAAGTAGCGAGTTTTCTTTAACACAAAAAAAAATTTCTCATCAAAATAACAATTTTTTCCTTATCACTAATAGAGTTTTAGTTACAACTATCAAATTTCTCTTAGAAGTAACAATTTTTCGTCAGTGATAACAAATTTACTGTTAGAACTAACAAGCTTTCTATCAAAGATACCAAATTTTTCTTAGAAGTAACAATTTTTTCGTTTATAAAAGCAAGTTTTATGTCAAAAGTAGCATGTTTTCCTTTCACACTAACAAATTTTCTCTTCGAAGTAACAACTTTTTCCTCAATACTAACAAACGTTTACTTAATACTGTCAAATTTCTCTTAGAAGTAACCATTTTCTTAGAGTAATAACAATTTTTCTGTAAAAGATATCAAATTTTTCTTAGAAGTAACAATTTTTCGTTTATGATAACAAGTTTATTGTCAGAAGTAGCAAGTTTTCCTTCACTCTAGCAAATTTTCTCTTCGAAGTAACAACTTTTTCCTTCATACTAATAGGCTTTTACTTAACACTATCAAATCTCTCTTAGAAGTAATAGATTTTTCTTAACTGTAACAAATTTTTCTAATATCCCTAAGTTTTACATAAAAGGTAATAAATTTATCTTAGAAGTAACAATTTTTCGTCATTGATAACAAATTTTCTGTTAAAAGTAGCAAGTTTTCTTTCAAAGATACCAGATTTTCCTTAGAAGTGACAACTTTTTCCTCTATGATAACAAGTTTTCTGTCGGAAGTAGCAAGTTATCCTAAACACTAACAAAGTTTCTCATCGAAGTAACGATTTTTAGTTAGTTATAACAAGTTTTCTGCTAGAAGTAGCAAGTTTTCTGTTAAAGAGACTAATTTTTCTTAGAAATAACAATATCTTCGATTAGGATAATAAATTTTTTGTTAGAAGTAGCAATTTTTCCTGAACACTAAAAAAGTTTCTCCTTGAAGTAACAACTTTTACCTTAATACTAACAAACTTTTACTAAACACTATCATATTTCTCTTAGAAGTAACAATTTTTCGTAAGTGATTACAAAGTTTCTGTAACAAGTAGAATCTTACCAAATTTTTCATAGAAGTAACAATTTTTTTGTTTATGATAACAAGTTTTCTGTCAGAAGAAGCTAGTTTTTCTCAGCACTAACAATTTTTCTCATCGGAGTAACAACTTCTTCCTTCAACCTAACAAACTTTTACTTAACACACTCAAATTTCTCTTAGAAGTAATAGATATTTTATAATGGTAACAAATTTTTTCTAATAACACCATCCTTTCCGTCAATGATAATAAATTTCACTTAAAAGTTAAATTTTTCGCCAATAATAACAAGCTATCTATTAGAACTAACAAGTTTTCTGTCAATGATATCAAATTTTTCTTAGAAGTAAAAATTTTTCGTCATGATGAAAAGTTTTCTGACAGAAGTAATAAGATTTCCTTAACACTAATACATTTTATTTTCGAAGTATTAACATTTTCCCTTTAATACTAACCAAATTTTACTTAACACACTCAAATTTTTCTTAGAAGTAATAGGTATTTTCTTAACAGTAACATATTTTCTAAGAGCACCAACCTTTCCATCAATGATAATAAATTTCTCTTAAAAATAAAAAATTTTTATCACTGACATCAAGTTATCAGTTAGAAATGGCAAGTTTTCTGTCAAACATGCAAACTTTTCTTAGAAGTAACAACGTTTTTGCTATAAAAAGAAATCTGTCAGAAGTAGCTTATATTTTTTTAACCCTAACACAATTTTTTCTCGAGGCATCAAAATTCATTAACATTACCAAACTTTTACTTAACACTAACAGACTTTCTCTTCGATAGATAAACCTTTTTCCTTAACACTAACATACTTTTACTTAACACACTCAAATTTCTCTTAGAAATACCACTTTTCGTCAGTGACAACACGTTTTCTGCTTGAAGTAGCAAGTTTTCTGTCAAAGATACAAACAATTTTTTCGTTATGATAACAAGTTTTCTGACAGAAGTAGCAAGTTTTCCTTAACATTAACAAATTTTCTCATCAAAGTAAAAACATTTTACCCTAAAACTAGCACACTTTTAGTTAAAACACTCAACTTTCTCTAAGAAATAATATTTTTCGTCAGTGATAACATACTTTTACTTAACACACTCAAATTTTGCTTAGAAATAACACTTTTTCGTCAGTGATAACACGTTTTCTACTTGAACTAGCAAGTTTTCTGTCAAAGATACCAAATTTTTTTCTTAAAAGTAACAATTTTTCGTTATGATGACAACTTGTCCGCTAGAAGTAACAAGCTTTCTTTGAAGTAATATTTTTTTTGTTATGATAAGAAGTTCTCATTCAGAAGTAGCAAAATTTTCCGTAATACTAACAAATTTTTTCTTCGAAGTATCAACTTTTTCTTTAAAACTAACACACTTTTACTTAAAACACTCAAATTTCTCTTAGAAATAATGTTTTCGTCAGTGATAACACGTTTTCTGTTCAAACTAGCAATTTTTTTTACCAATGATACCAAATTTTTTCTTGGAAGTAACAATTTTGTGATTGTGATAATAACTTTTCTGACAGAATAAGCAAGTTTTTATTTTTAAGGTTAATTTTTTTTGCATATTTTTCTAATAAAGTCATCGGTTTTATTCATTTTTAAGGTTAATTTAGGCTAGGTTACGCGCGCGCGCGTAATATAGCCTAAATTAACCTTAAAAATGAATAAAACTGATACATTTATTTAAAAAATATGCCAAAAATTTTTTGGTAGAATACGATCTTTGGTATCTTTGGCAAAAAACTTTCTACTTCTTACAGGAAACTTGTGATCATTGATGAAAAGTTGTTATTTGTAAGAGAAATTTGGTAGTGTTAAGTAAAAGTTTATTAGTATTAAGGTAAAACTTGTTACTTCAAGGAGATAATGGTTTAGCGTTAAGGAAAAACTACTATTTCTAACACAAAACTTGTTATCATAAACGAAGATATTGTTATTTCTAAGAAAAAATTGGTCTCTTTGACAGAAAACTTGCTACTTCTAACAGAAAACTTGTTATAACTGACGAAAAATTGTCACTTCGATGAGAAACTTTGTTTGTGTTGAGGAAAACTTGCTACTTCCGACAGAAAACTTGTTATCATAGACGAAAAAGTTGTTACTTCTAAGAAAGATATGGTATCTTTGCAAGAAAAGTTCCTACTTCTAACAGAAATTTTTTTATCAATAACGAAAAAATTTTTACTTCTAAGAGAAATTTATTATCTTTGACGTAAAACTTGGGGGTATTAGAAAAAATTTGTTACAGTTAAGAAAAAACTATTACTTGCAAGGGAAATTTGATAGTGTTAAGCATAAGCCTATTAGCATTAAGGAAAAAGTGGTTACTTCGAGGAGAAAATTTGTTAGTGTGAAGGAAAACTTGCTACTTCTGACAGAAAACTTGTTATCGTA